>NC_058406.1:142822410-143029397 GCF_002201575.2 Neomonachus schauinslandi
TAAAAAAAAAAAAAAAAAAAAAAAAAAAAATCAAAAATGAAACATTCTTTAGGTGAAGGGACTGTTTTTTTTTTTTTTAAAGATTTTTTTATTTATTTAAGAAAGAAAGAGCGCGTGTGTGTCAGGGGAGGAGCAGAGGGAGAAGGAAAAGCAGACTCCACACTGAGCACAGAGCCCGATGCGGGGCTTGATTCCACAACCCTGAGATCATACCTGTGCTGAAATCAAGAGTCAGCTGCTTAACCAACTGAGCCACCCAGGCACCCTGTGTCTATTTCTAAAGACAGAATAAATGAATATTTAACCTCTATGAATAAAACTGAATTTTATACACATCTCAAAGATTCATGAGAAAGATGAAATTAAACTTTACCTGAAGAGATCATCAGCAAGAGACTCTTCTTTCGCATGTTGATTTTGCACCTGCCAAAATTAACATAATTTCAAAGATGTGTTCAATGATGAATATATGGTTAATCAAGTGCTATACTGGGTGGTCAGTCATCTCGGATATTTCCACATTGAGGAAATCACCAGGTCTATGAGTTCTTGCCTCTACAGTATTTCCCTCATTCACCAAATCCTCTCCATTTTCACTTCATGCCAAGATTACTGCAAAAGTTCTCTAATTAAACAACTTTCTCCAGCTAATCCCCTCTCCATCAAAAGCAACCAACATATGTATATACTGCTAGCTTGCTGAGTTTTTGAATATTTTTTCCTGAAGAAAAAGAAATATCACTGTTTTGAGGTCATAGGACTGATGAAGGGGCTGAGAGGGCAAAATCTATCTCACTTTCAATTACAGCAACTCTGTGGGTGAAGTGGTTCTCTCCCCCAATGTCCCAAGTCAGGGCTCTGAAGCTGCTGCTTAACTACTTCACTGACAAAGTAATTTTAAACACAAACTCATCAAACTCCTAATGCACCTCTAAGAGTGAACCCCAGAAAAACTCCATGCTGGGTCCATCTTTCTAAAGTCTAGATCCTATCATATGCCATTCAAAACCCTTCAATGACTTTTTTTTTTTTTTTTTTACCTACCAAAGAAAACACAAACTCTTGAGTTTGACCCCCAACATGGGAAAGGCTCTTCATAACCTGGCTCCATTCTACATTCTCAATCACTTCTCACGCCCCTCTTCACAATCACTGTATGCCAGTTAAAACTGAATCACAAATCAACCAACCAGACTCACCTCTTAACAAATATCCTGTGTCCCTCTGCTTGTGTTCATGTTTTCCCCTCTGCCCGGAAAATGACCTCCTGTTTCTCCTCTTCCCATCTCTGACAATCTTTCAGTGTGCATTCATTTCAATAATAATTTAGTGCCTACTACGTGTCCAGGAACATGTTCTTCACTTCTTTACCAATGGTTTTTCAATTCTCTTCATTTAAAAATATAAAAATAACGTCTGCTATGAAGAATTCCCATAAAACTTCAGCTATACAACTCATAGATGCCTATTGATTTCCCTCTGTTATAATTCTGTATCTTATCTTTGCTAAAAGACCGTAAGTTCCTTGAATGTACATACTATTTATTTTTACTGTTAATAACTTACATTTGTGTATTTCCAGATACTATCTTAAAACTCCTTCTAAAAGTATCTCATTTAATCTTCATATAACTTCATTACTACTATTAGACTATTATCCCAGTTTTGTTTTGTTTTTTAAAGATTTTATTATTTATTTATTTTGAGAGAGGGAGAGTGAGCACAAGCAGAGGGAACAGTAGAGGGAGGGAGAAGCAGACTCTGCTGAGTAGGGAGCCCGACGCAGGGCTTGATCCCAGGACCCTGGGATCATGACCTGAGCCGAAGGCAGATGCTTAACGACTGAGCCACCCAGGTGCCCCCTATTATCCCAGTTTTAACCAACAAGGAAGCAAAGACTTAGGTTAAGTAACTTGCAGAAGATCAAAAGGTTGTCATATGGAAGAACTGGGATTTGACCAGGTCTTGCTGAGTACAAAGAGCACCACCAGGTCTTAACTAGGCTATTACACTGATTCTGAGTCTTTGGAAAGGGCTGAGAAGAATGACTTGCAGGGATTCTTACAGAATGATTTTCTACTCATACGGTGAAATATCAAAATGACATTACATCTTTCCACATTTTCTAATAGGTATAGCAGAACATAAATGGTAAGACAATGATTTTCATAAAGCAGCTGTCAAAAGCTGTTGGTATTATTATTGTAATTATTTTGAAATGCTTCCCGGCAGGGGATGTTAATTTTAAAGTTATAGTAAAGAAAAATCAGTTTTTATGTGTCTTAGTAAAAACATTAAGTAAAATAGTTTTAAGAAATAGAAATCCTCACATTACTGGCATTTTTTAAGGGTTGGAGAGAGTTACATATCTAGTCTATCAAAATTCAAATCAGGTTGGATAGTGTCTCAAAGAGTTATTATGTTTAATGCACAAAATGAAAATATCCTAAATCTAAGGAAACTTCAGGAATGGATTTGGTGATTATGAAAACAAAGAGTCTGCAGCAGAAGTAGAGAAAGAAAAACTGAAAAAGAATGAAAGGCAAAAAATACTTAAGAAGAGCAGCTGGGACAAGCCTAGGGAAATAGGACATCAAGGCAGTAGCATACTTATATACAGGCACTGTAAGCACATGAGAAAGTCAACTCTATTATCTTAAAGAGTAAATCCAACATAGTGCACCTAAAATTGCTCTAGCAAAAAGAGAGATTTGGTGGAATAAATATTAAACATGGGCTCTTTTCTAATTCTAATCAAATAAACAAAAGACAGAAAAAAGTCAGCAGCTACACTGTCATTCTCTCAACTCCTCTCTAGCCAAACACCAACAAAACCTAGGATAATCAAGAAGCCACAGACTTGAGAAAAGTAGCCTGCAGAGAACCAAAAGATTGCTGCAACATGTTCTTAACACTGCCCTAACCCATTAAACAAACTAAACCCAAACCTGAGAATGCTTAGTAATACTCCAAATTTGGGAAAAAGTAGCCTGAGCAGAAAAACACTGCTGGTAGACTACTGGAAAGGGACAAATGGCACAGGGAAGTGAGTGGTATTGACACTGACCAAAGGCACAGGCCCCATGCAGCCCTGACAAATTAGGTAAACAACCTAAAATGACAGGTTGTTGTCTTCTGGGATAAGATGCACCCCCCTGGTACACATTTAATTCCAGTTCCAGGAAGGAGCAGCACATAGCTCCAGCTAAGCCCTTCCTTTCCTGGATTTAAAGTCTTCAGACAACAGAAATTAGATGGAACATGCAATTCACCTCTGATTGAGCATGTTGCCATATTAATGGAATGGAGCCACCAGGATAATTCTGTTCTCTACCAGAACACTAAGAGCTTGGGTAGGAGTAATTTTGACTACATTCACTTTTGCCTCACAAACTGTCTTTATTTTTTTTAATTTTTTATTTAAATTCAACTTAGTTAACATATATTGTATTGTTAGTTTCAGAGGTAGAGTTTAGTGATTCATCAGTTGCATGTAACACCCAGTGCTCATGACTTCCTCCTCAATGCCCATCACCCAATGACCCCACCCCCCCCCACCACCAACTCCCCTCCAGCAACCTTCAGTTTGTGTCCTATAATTAAGTCTCTTCTGGTTTCCCTCCCTATTTATCTTATTTTTCCTTCCTTTCCCCTATGTTCATCTATTTTGTTTCTTAAATTCCACATGAGTGAAATCATATGGTATGTGTCTTTCTCTGACTTACTCTGCTTAGCATAATACACTCTAGCTCCATCCACGTCATTGCAAATGGCAAGATTTCATTCTTTAATGGCTGAGTAATATTCCATTATGTATATATACCATATCTTCTTTATCCATTCATCTGGGTTTTTTTTAATTTAAATTCAATTAGCCAACATATAATACATCATTAGTTTCAGATGTAGATTTCAATAATTAATCAGTTGCACAAGCTGTATTTAGATTGTAATCCCTGCACAAGATAGCATATGATGCTTCACAAAGCAAACAGAGTACCTGGACAGGGTATTTTATTCTAAACAGCTGCAAGATGAAAGAAAACTGCAAACTACTCCACATACTAAAGGGGAAAAAAAGGGCAGCAACTGGAACAGAACATGCAAGACAGATGAAGAACCTAGTCCGTAAGAAATAACCCAAGGATAAAAAAATGAAGTTACTAAGAACATGAAAGCAATAAAATAAAAACCAAAAAGTTAGATGACAAAAACCACAATGACAATGAAAAGGGAACAAATGCTAAGTAAACAAACTAAGACCTATTAATAACACCATTTCAGAATCAAATAAACTGGAAATACCTAATAGTGACTGTTTACACTGTTATAAATGCTTTACAAGTAGCATCTTACTTAATCCTCACAAAAAATTCTGTGAAACAGAGGTATAATTATTGTTCCCATTCTACACAGGAAGAAATGCATGCATAAGAAAGTAATTTGCCCAAGATCACATAGCTGATAAGGAACAGAATAAATTTGACTTTCTGACATAGTGAAAGAGCTCAGGAAAACCACAGTGAATGCAAAAGAAATGGATGTGGAAGGCAAAGGTGATCTAATAAAAGGATAGTAATGTCTTAAATGTAGAGAACCTAACAAATATAAAAATGCTTTCCAAGATGTATTAGAAGAGTTCCTTGAAATAAAAAGACCTGCATCTGCAAATCAAAATAACATACTGTATTCCAAGAAAAATGAATGGAAAATTGATCAACACTGAGACATATTCTCATCGTTACTGACTTGCAAGCCTAAGAAGGAATGGGGCAGGCATGCAAGTCACCTTTTAAAAAGGGAGAAAATGAAAGGACTGTCATAAGATGGTGGGGTGGGGTGGTGGGGGCGGGGGAACAGAGGAAGTACAAATAATTTCCTCACTGTTTACAGCAGTGACCCAAAAACCATATCTAAAATCAAAATAGGCAGTATGAAACAAATACTGATTCTAACCTGACAGTAGTTTTGTTTTGTTTTGGTTTTTTGGTCATATATATCACCCTTGGTCTTAGAGGGAACTGAGTAAATAAAACACCTTAAGAAATATTTGCAAAAATTCAGCAATGCTTTCAGCTTTACTTCCTTCTATCAATCTCTCACTCTCTCTTCCCACTCTGGCAATTACTCCTCTTCAATAAAGAGATATCTGGAATAATTCACTTCATATTTAAATGGGTAATTCCTGGACTTCAGGATTTTAACTTCGTCATTCTCTTGTGTAGTACCACAATTCTTTGAAATGCACATTTTAAATAAGGCCATTTATTCTTTAAAAAAGAAAGGAGGAAAGGATGTGACTTCCATTCTTTCATTTTTTGACACTAAATATCCTGAGTGACCTTACCAACCCCACTTTTTGGCAACCTTCCTAACAATTTTTTGATTAAAAAGCATTTTTAAACACAAATTGCTGAAGACTACATTAACCCACAATGAAGCAAAATAAAAACCCTGAGAAGTTAACAAGTACCATGGTCAGCTTTTGCCTTGCCCTGTGGGTTTCTGCAAAGCATAAAAAAAACTGGGCTCTGCTTTGATGTCTGTATGGGGGATGAGCAACATGAAAGAAAATCAAAGATGGGGAATCTAAGAAAAGACTCCAGCATTAAAGAGAGAAAGTGGAATAAACTGTACAGCACAAAAAGAAGGCAAGAAAGAAACTTGCCTGCCTCTCAAACCTAACACAGGGTGAAGGAAAAAAAAAAAACTCTTTTGAGTTTGTGACAAGCTGGCCTTCACTCAGGCTTCTAGTCCAAATACGTATTAACTACCTAGGTGATCCAAAAAAATCACAAGTGGAGGATAAAGTGGGTCTCATATTGGTAGAACAAGACTGGCAGACACAAACAAATTTTTTCTAGAGGAAATAAACTTGAACTTAGGACTCAAGGAATTCCCACAGATCAAATTCCAAGGAAAATGAGCAGTTCACATTCAACTATCACAAAATATATACTTGGAAACAAGGCTCCATAAGAGAAGAGTAGCAGAAACATATCAACAAACACTTTAGGCAAAGAATACAAGAAGAGCTTAAAAATATCAGCAGGGAACAATAAGACCTAGAGCTGAATGAAACAGACAACCAGAAATGAAAAAATACAATAGGCTGAATGAAAACTCAGTGGATAGGTGGGAATACCAACCAGACAGAGTGGAAAGGAAAAGGACCAGACTGGAAGATAATCTGGAGAAGTGGCCAAAAAATACAATCCAGAGAAAAAAAGAGATAAAATATATAGAAAGTAAGACAGGGAAGAAAGCGAAATTTGACTTCTGTCAAATTGGAGTTTAAGAAAGAGATAATATCCCTACCCGTAATTACCAAATGGCCCTACTTCAAATAGCCTGCTAAGAGGACCTATCTGGAGCCCACCTTTGGGTTCCAGGAGCACTAGATAATCAGGCAATATAAAGGCTAAGAAGAAAACTGTCTAACCTTGGAAAGACCTCTGGTTATCTCTCAATTCAATAGTCATGTGTTTCTGAAATCTTAACTTCCATCCAGTAACTTCCTCTAGAGCAAAAAGTTGCCACTTTATTGAATTTTATTAAATTCTCCAGTTAAAAATAAGTAAGGGGTAGAAAGAATTATGAATCAGGTATATGGTTGTTTTACATAATATTCACTAGACTCAAAATACTCAGGAAGGAAGTAAAAAAAAAGAGAAGCATATTTTCATAATCTTACCTGTGAGTTCTCATTACAGAGTATATAAATATATATAGTTGATACGTGTAAACAATGAATTCTTGAAAATCACAGTCTAACAGAGAGCTGTAAAGCAGTTCACATCTTCCCAGAAGAACAATGTTATAAGTGAGGTTTGGTTTCCTGAGACTTAGGCAACATGTTACTTATAGATATGATCAAAGACATGCCATAAAGTATGCAAAATTATAAAACTCTAAAGCAATTTCAAGTGTCAAAATTATGCTGCTGGTCCTAATCTAGGATTTAAAACAATATGAACTGATTATGTAAGTATCCTACTGTGAAAGTACATAGAAAAGCATACT
Source organism: Neomonachus schauinslandi (assembly GCF_002201575.2). Lineage (NCBI taxonomy): Eukaryota > Metazoa > Chordata > Mammalia > Carnivora > Phocidae > Neomonachus > Neomonachus schauinslandi. Next base: position 142,829,434 of record NC_058406.1, read on the forward strand.
GACATAACACATATTTGATCAGAAATCTGTATATGTTTGAAAATATAAATACAAATGAAATGATAAAATGACTGGGATTTGCTTTAAAATACTCCAGGGGAGGGGCGCCTGGGTGGCTCAGTTGGTTAAGCGACTGCCTTCGGCTCAGGTCATGATCCTGGAGTCCCAGGATCGAGTCCCGCATCAGGCTCCCTGCTGGGCAGGGAGTCTGCTTCTCCCTCTGGCCCTGCTCCCTCTCATGCTCTCTCTCATTGTCTCTCTCGCAAAAAAATAAAATCTTAAAAAAAATAATAAATAAAAATAAAAATAAAATAAAATACTCCAGGGGAAAAAAAAAAAAGTTGGGAAAGAGAAGAGATGAAGCAAGATGTGCAAATACTGGTATTTGTTGAAGCTGTGTTTTGGGTTTGTTTCACGCTCCCTTTATTTTGGTATGTTTGAAAAGTTCTCATAATAGAAAGTTTAAGACTTTGAACTACACAGAAAGACTCCGGGGAAAAATGAGATCAGTAACAACTGCCCATGGGAGGAAGCATTAAGGCGAGTTTCCCACAGCAAGCAGTTGTCAATAGCATAACTGACTTAAGACTCCCTCCCTCACCTTCAAGATGGTGTGCTCATGCATCATTAAACCAAAGTATAAAAGTATACCACAGAGAATGAAGTCAAACTCTAACCCTATAACACCTATGAAAATTAACTCAAAATCAATTCAAGATCTACATATAAGAGCTAAAACTATAAAACTCTTAGAAGAAAAAAGGGAAAAACTTTCTGACACTGGATCAGGCAGATTTTTTGGATATGAGGCCAAAAGCACAGGTATCAACAACAAAACTGATAAACTGAACTACATCAAAATTTTAAATTCCTGTGCATCAAAATACACAAACAACAGAGTGAAAGGCAACCCAGAGAAAGGGAGAAAAAATGTGCAAATCGTACATCTGATGAGGGACTATTATCCAGACTACATAAAGAACACCTCTCATTCAACAACAAAAAATAAACAATCTGATTAATAATGGGAAGAGATTTTTGAATAGATATTTCTCCAAAAAAGATATACAAATGGCCAACAAGCATATGAGAAGATGCATAACCTCACTAATCGTTAGGAAAGTGCAAATCAAAACCACAGTTAACGTTCAGACCAGTTAGATGCCCATTACCAAAAACAAGAGAATAACAAGTGTTGGAGAGGATATGGAGAAACTGGAACTCTTGTGCACTATCAGTGGGAATGTAAAATGGTGCAGTTACTTTGGAAAACAGTATGGCAGTTCTTTAAAACGTTAAACATAGGGGAAAAAAGATATAAGAGAATAGGAAAAGGGGTAATAACTCAATAAAATAATGACTGAGAAATTTTCAGAACCACTGAAAGATAATTTCCAGATCTAAAACCCAGTACATTCATATATTATGTAACTGGTATTATTTGCAATAACACCCATATGACTGTACAACCTTCTAATTTTAATTGTTATCCTTTAGCTTTCTTTTACATTTTTGTAGGTTAAGTCTCTTTTCTCCCCTTTACATTAGGATATAAACTTAATTCGTTTGTTTTTTGTTTTTTAAAGATTTTATTTATTTGACAGAGAGAGACACAGCAAGAGAGGGAACACAAGCAGGGGGAGTGGGAGAGGGAGAAGCAGGCTTCCCACCGAGCAGGGAGCCCGATGCGGGGCTCGATCCCAGGACCCTGGGATCATGACTGAGCCGAAGGCAGATGCTTAACAACTGAGCCACCCAGGTGCCCCAATTCATTTGTTTTTTTAACTAATAAGTCTAAAAGTCTCTTAAAGAAGCATTATGGAAAGGTACAAATTAATCTTAATGCTCTATAACTTAGGAATCTTCCTGAATGAATGACCTTAGGTCAATTATCTTAACATTTGGTTTTAAGGATTTGCTCTAAGGAAACCATGAGGGACCAAAATGTAAACCAAGCAAATTACCAGGCCTCACTCCCTACTAACCTCCATTTCCTGCCTTAACCATTCTTCTAATTCTGTATTCTTCTGAGCACGATGAGCTATTAGATCTGATCCTCCAATGATATGTGGAAGTTTTCCTGCTCCAAGAAATGTGACCTGTTATATAGTAAAAATAGTAAGGTTAAATGCATTAACAAATTAAGACCATCTCATTTTTTTTCTTTTTTTTTTTTTTGAGAGAGAGTGTGTGTGAACAAGGGGTAGGGGGTCGCAGGGGGAGAGGGAGAGAGAGAATCTCAAGCAGACTTGCCACCAAGGCAGAATCCAACGCAGAGCTCAATCTCACAACCCTGAGATCATGGCCTGAGTTGAAATCAAGAGTCAGACGCCTAACCAACTAAGCCACCCAGGCACCCTCAAAACCATTATTTTTAAAAAAGTTTAATAAGAAAGCACAGTATAAATCATGTGTAACGTAAGTGCCAAATATGTTTATATCCTACAAATGAAAGTGAGTGAGAGAGAAGTTAACTATGCTAGACCCATGTTTTTGCCCTATTTTTTTTGGTTATTGCTATACCCAGATTTAGATGTCACTGGGATTCATGTACCAAGAATTTAATTAAGATTCTTAATTGGGAATTTTTATTAAAAAATGGCCTTAGCTCATCATTTAGCAGTTAAAAGCTACTTAAGATGAATATAGAGACTATAAAGTATCATATTTTGTTCTAAAGATTTCGAAGTTTAAGCCTTGTCTAGTACTCATGAAAATTTACATCTTCAAAACTTTCTAATTTATAGATCTCTAGCAAAAGATGTTGGAGATGGCAACAATTCATATTTTTAATTAAAATTTTAATGGCTTATTTTAAATAAAGAGGTGCTAAAAATATTGTGAAAATGCAAATGAAGCACACTGCTAATACTGTATTTAGGAAATAATAAATCCTTAATATCCATGGGACATACCTTCAGAATTTCAATATATGAAGTGGAAAGGGAATTTTATTTTAAGATTTTTAACTTAAGTTAATATTTATTAGAGAGCGAGCGAGCGAGCACACCCACACACAAGCAGGGGGAGGGACAGAGGGAGCCCAGTGTGAGGCTAGATCCCAGGACCCTTGGAATCATGACCTGAGCGGAAGGTAGACACTTAACCAACTGAGCCACCCAGGTGCCCTGGAAAGGGAATTCTAAAATAGTTTTCATCATTAAACACTATTTTAAAAAGCACAAATAGAGCCGTGTCATTGGATTTGGGCATAAAAAGAAAAACACAGACAAATTTTTTCATTAGAGCCAATCTAGTTAAATCATCCTGCTATACAAATTTTGGTTTGAATTTCTTTTACAGTCTCAAAAAAATTCCGTAGTCAAAGATATTAATATTTTTAAGAGTTTAAAATTTTTCCAAACTACTTTCCCGAAGTTTGTACTACTCTATACTTCACCATGCCTGGGTCAACAGTGAGTATTACTACTTTAATCTTTGGTAACTTCATTAATAACAAAAAAATACAATGTCTTTTGAATTTTGATTTAACAATGAGACTTGGTAACATGATACTGAACATGAAGTAACCATACAGTTAAGAATGATCCTGTGGTATTCATGAGCCACACCTGTGGGATGGAAAGGAGAAAGTGGGTACCATCTAAGTGGGAGATATTTCCATCTAAGTACAAGAAATGGAGTTTAGAACCTTTTACACATTGTCATAGTAGGCAAAAAATTAACTGACAAATGTTAATAGTAGCTCACATTAGAGAGAAAAAGCTACAACACCTCATAGTATAGCAAGAATCATACACATCATATTCTAGTGAAAAGGAGTCTTCCACAGAAATCACCTGTATTCTGATTAAATGTTTAAGCAAAAGGTGGCAGTCAGTAATAGACATGGAATAAGAAGCAAATATTCCAGGAAAGACAACAAAAGAATACACACTAGATCAGAAATATTCTTTTAACCATACTGATAAATTAAACATCTTACCAGTTCCTAGAGGAGAAGAAACTCAGGTCTGATGATATTATTTAGGGTACATATTTATATTTTTTATATATACATGTAATAGTAAAGTGCCTACTTTTCATTATTTAATGTGCTCAGCTATTTTCCACAAATCTATTATCTTCATAAAGTCCTGAGCTAAAGAACCCCTTCAGGTAGACATAGATGATTATTAGAGGTAAAAGACCCTATCAATATAACCCAAAGCCTGCCGCTCAAGGTGGAGAAGACAAGGGTAAACAGCACCCTTTAAGGAATTCAGTCTTAAAGAAGTTTGTTTCCAAGTATTCATTATATATTCATCATACATTTATTCATAGATTCATTACCTGTCAGTTCATGTCCTTCCTAGAGTAATTTTAACTGTTTTAAGCAGAAAAAATAACATCAGTTTTCAGTATGAACGGCTTTTACTATTTAGCATCAGTGGTATTTCTAAAAACATTTCAAACACTGCCCTCTTGTGATATTTTAGTTAAAGGAATACCATACCTTTTTGAATTTCTTGAAATTCTTTAGTTGACCATAATCACTATTTACACTGGATGCATTTCTGGAGGCAGAGTTACTAACCACCAGTGATCTAAATTCAGTTAGTAACACCTTCCTTGGAAGCATATCATCATCCTCCTGAAGTTCATCTTTGATCTTAAATGGGGTTAAGATGGATACATAAGCAGAAAAAAATAAGGAAAAAGAAAATTACTTGTCATTTGGGAAGCTAGAGAAAAAATGTTCAAATACCTGAAAAAATTTGTAAAAAAAGGTTTATTTCTGGCACCCAAACTTTGTATTTGGAATCAAATCATATCTACTTCAAACGAGAAAATTACTCAAATACTCCACAACCTTAGAAACATTTATAACATCTATGCCAGAAGACTAAAAGCATATAGCATTTTAATTTAGTAGTTTATTCTAATAAATATCTCAATTAATAATTTATCTTCTTGTATATATTTTCTTAGCAAGAAATCTCAGTATTGTCTACTTCTTTTCATTAAAACCATAACTAACATTATTACAACAATCTGTTCTACAAGTTCTCATCTAATATGTTTAAGCTTTCTTGGATTTTCAGTAATTTTATTATTTTGACACCTCCAAAAAGTTATTAATTCTGGATATACGACCTCACTAACTGAAAGCCACTTTTTAATCGCAGGTTAATTGTTATTAAATCAGCCTGAAGATTCCGTCCTATTGCTGGATAAGATTCTTTTTTTTTTTTTTTAAAGATTTTATTTATTTGACAGAGAGACAGTGAGAGAGGGGTCACAAGCAGGAGTGTGAGAGGGAGAAGCAGTCTTCCTGCTGAGCAGGGAGCCCAATGCAGGGCTCGATGCGGGGCTCGATCCCAGGACCCTGGGACCATGACGGGAGCCGAAGGCAGACGCTTAACGACTGAGCCACCCAGGCACCTGATTTTAGAATTTTTAAAGACAGCAAAAGGAATTCTTAACTCATAAAATGAGGAAACTTTTTTTGGGAAAAAAAACTGGATGTATTCCATCAGGATCTTCTGGGGTTTTGGTATGGGTATCCCTACTTTTAAAAAAGCTCACCAGCTAATTCTGACACAGCTGGTCCACAGAAGGGCATTTAGGATTCACTCAAAAGAAATAATGAGGATTCTCTCCTTCATATGAAGATGCCAATATTTTGACTACACAGGACATATACTTTGTTTTTTCAACAGTAGTTATAGATTTATAGTGCTTGATACACACTAGGTTCTCAACAAATACCTACTGAGTCACTGTACCTTCCAATCGCTTAATCCTTATCCTTTTACTTAGTCCTATCCTTATGCAGTAGCCATTTATAGGAAGGGATGACCACAACCATGAGTGAGATTGGAGCTAACGGTCCTATATGAAAGATCAGAATATTACCTTTTAACTTCATGTGGTCAGTGCTCTCACCTAATGACCTCTAACTATTCTACAGATAGTAGGCAACTTACTTACACATATAATTGGAAATAATCTGAAGTGGTAAGACAAATTATCAACATTCAGGAAAATAGGATAGGATATTAAAGATCAAAATGAAAATAAAAATCCTTAGTGATGTTATAACTATTTTATCTAAAAATTTATTTAGTAGTTTACTTTCTTCATTTTTCTGTGTCTGTTTCCTCTATTAAGTCATCTCCTCTACCTATCATCAAGGCCAAAGGTCTGATATAGTAGTACAGTAATAGTACAGCCTGGAAATCTATTAAAATTATCATGAATAACAGTTTTATTTGCTGTCATTTATTATATACTATCAGAGAAACATTGTATTTTTAATATTTACCTTATCAACCAACAAATTCTTATACTTAATACCGGGTTTTGAAGATACTAACTTTTTCCTCAAGGAAATAGAGTGAATGCTTATACTATCACAAGTTTCTTTTTAACATTCTAAGTTTCTATTTGTAGTACTTCTCATTAAAAAATGTTACTTACAGATATTCTGTTACTTTCCAAAACTGCTTCATCATTAAAAGTGCCATTTGTTTCTATATCCAATCTTGGCCTTTTTCTAACATTGACATCTTCCTCTTGTTTTTGAACTTTCACTCCAATTTCTAACTCTGGTTTTGTGTTCTTAAATAACTGATCTAATACTTCATCTTCTATGGCTAAGTCATCAGTTTCTTTTCTTTTTTCTGATCTTAGTTTTTCTGTAGGAAGAGATTCATTGGCAAAATTTTTCACAGTGGATTTTAAATCTCTATCTGTAAGTAAATTATCTGGTTTCTTTTCCACAGGCTTATTCTGAGAGAGATGCTCCTCCTTATTTTTCCATACTGAGGGTGTAGAAGGTTGTGTTTGTTCCAAAAGAGAACAAGACATTTCTACTCTTGCTGATTTTGGTGAAGAAATTTCTTGATTTTCGTCATCTCTTTCCCTTAGATTTAAAAAAGGAGAGAAGAAAGCAAAAACAGAAAATGAACACAGCTAAGTAATTTTTTGGTTTGGCAATATTCATTCCCCCATTTAATTCACAACATTCTTAATTTTATTAATTAATATCACTGGAAATAAAAAAAATGGGACATCTGAAAAAAAGCACAATTCATATGGACACTGTTTTCGTAGGACTGTCAACCCAATGGCTAAAACAATAGGGAGAGGTTTATCTTCTCTGCTAAGGCAGCAGTAGCTGATAAGTCAATGCAGAGGAAAAGGTAGAAAGATATAAAAATACAAAGCACTTGTTGCCAGGAACAATAGCTTACCTTACAATGTAGGGAACTTGTAGGAAGGGGAAAAATTACCTTTGGAATAAAACCTGATGGGTTAGTGAGAGCTAGATTCAAGATAATGTCAGAGTGGCTAAATCGAGAATACAGTACAGACTATAAATTGCAAATAATATGTGAATATATGACTAAGAGTTTTCTGTACAATACTGTTTCATTCATTAAGTGCTGGATAAGTACTTTATTCATTTAAATTGCACTAAGGTCCACAGAGAACATAAAAATATGGATCTCTGCTTCCTATAAGTTTACCAAATTCATGTTAAACTGGAATAGTCAAGGTGGTATTTTAATAATACTAATCTACTATCGGGGTACTGGACAGACTTCTTCAAAAGGAGTGCAGCAAAGTGAAACAACAGATAAACTTAAGGTACCCACAAAAAAAAGGGATGAGGGATAATCTATCCATAATGACCTTAGTGAAGAAGGAGATACGGACATTTTTGAGAGGGAATGAGGTCAAAGGGTCAGTTTTCTACAGAAGCATATTCAAGCAGAACACAGACTAAATGCCATTCTATTAATATTTTTCAGAGACACAGAGAGGTATTATTTAAAAATATACCTTTTTTTTGGTAGAAGGCTGAAAGTAGTTTTTGATGGAGCTGGTCTGCAGCTTCTGAGAAGGCTGATCTCTACTTTTATTTACACCTGAGAATTTAGTTGGTGAAAGCTGATAGGTTGGGATTTTCATCCTTTCCAGAGTATTTGATACTGCATTTTTATCATTAGAGCTTATTTTGGGGGGTTCCTTCACAGTGGATGTTTCTTGTGAAGGCATTCTGAATTTTTGTTCCACTCTGGAGATTTTGATTTCTTTAGGTTTTTCACTAAAATCCATACTGTAACAAAAGAAAAGAATACAACATAAACAATCAGATTTATAGCAATTTTTATCTAGAAAAAAAAGTCTTCTAAATAGTACGTGATACAGCTTTAGAACATAATTATCTTTAGACAATAATTAAGGGAATATATTTCACTATTCCAAAAAAGTTGCTCCTTTTTCATCAAAGTTCCCTAAAGACAAATGATAACTTTCTCTTCTTCATTCCCTATAGCACACAATGTCTAGCATACCCTACTATAACAAACTGTCATACAAACATGGAATATCAACCTAGTATTCTATTATAAATTAAAGTAGGTGATAATCTTAGATAATTTTTGCTTTGTTTAAAATTTTAGAATTATTTTCAGGCAAAAAATTAATAAAAAAGGAAAATCAGAAAAACAACAATCTCCTATAATTCCAGCATCATAATGACATATTTAGATCCCATTTAGATCTAAATGAGATGAATTTAGATTCAGATGAATTGATATGGTTACATTTCAGCCAGATGGCAGTCCCTAGAATACAGTATAACTCTATACTACCAGAAAAATATTTAAAACACACACACACACAGTTTCACAATGTATGGTTAAATAAACTGCCTTTAATATTCTTATTGCACAAAAAACAAGTGGTCATACACATGACTTTCAAAACATTAATGGTTTCTTTAAAAACTTACATCTAGCCTCAGTATAAAAAAAAGGATGTATTAAAAATTTAAATATGATCTAATACAGTGATATCACAAGTATTTTTCAATATCAGTAATTCATTATGTATTATTTAAAATACAATACACTCTCTTAAATGAAAAATACCACAGAATACAAATGATCTACGCTTGCTCAAAACCCCCCCCCCCCAAAGAACAACAAAAAACCTCTTCAAATAGAGAACCACTAGAAAACTATCTTTATAAAGATATTATTTAGATAGCCAGGTAGACACACAGGAAGTATCTCCAAAGTTAAAATAATATTCAGATGAAGGAATCTTTATAGTACAAATTTATTTTGAACTTGTTTCAACAGTCACAAATAAAGTAATGTAATTCTTTACAGTTTTCCATGTACATTTGTAAGGAACAACAACAAAAAAACTTTACCATAAGACGGGGGTTAGCAAACTATGGCTTACAGGCCAAATCTGGCTTGCCACTTGTTTTCATAAATTAAGTTTTATTGGAACAAAGCCACACACACTCATTTACATGCTGTCTATGGCTGCTTTGATGCTACAATGGCAAAGTTGAGTAGCTGGGACAGAGATCAATGACTCACAAAGCCAAAAATATTTACTGGTCTTTTATGGAAAGTTTACTAATCCTTAACCTAATATATTATTTTCCCTGGCATCCCATTCTCCCATGCTTTATCTCCTAAGAGTTGATCTGATAAAGACACGACTTTACTTCTTGAATATACTATTTATTGATAGAATAACAATAGTTTGTCAACAATGAAGCTTTACCATGTATCTGCTTGCTCTGATTCCGTGTCAGCTACATATGTTGTGGTATTCACGGGGGCACTTGGCATTAGCTTTTCACTGAATGATAAGCCTTGGGAAAGGCTTGGCCCTGGAGTCATCTTCAATGCTGTAAATCACACAAGTGAAGGGAAGAATCACAACTGCTAGACACAAGATGGACATTTTGTCACTTAAAATGGCTAGACTATGCCATGCTGAGGGAATTAAGTAGGCAACATAGAACACAGTTATCTTCACTCAGTGGAACCAACAAACATTTAATGAAATAGCCTAAAAGTAGCCTGCTGGCATCTGTAATGGGCTCATCTAAATCAAATCATTTTAAAGCTACATCAAATCTTTTGTGAAGTATTACCAATTTAAAAATAAAATCAACTTAAGTTATAATTCAATTTATGGTTTAAATTAGGAGACAAAAAAATTGCATTTCTTCCCTGCAGAAAATCAACTCTACTGCTGACATAAATCAAAATTAATGTGAGTTTCACCTTCTGAAGGAATACTATTTGAAAAGAAGACATAAATAGCTTTAGGCATAAATTTTGGGGCCACTCCAGAAAACCATGATTACTTCATCTTTTAATTTACTAGAATAGCAACTTAATTCAAGTGTCACTCTTCTGGCATACATTCCTTGAATCTCCCACATTGAATGGGGTATCCTTCATTTCAGCTTCCATACCACCCTTTACATCACTCTGCTAACTTTTAACACACTAATCATTAGCTGTATGTGTTATTTAACCTCTCTGTGCCTTAGTTTCCTCATCCATTAAATCAGGACCATTTTGTTTTGAGGACAAAATGAACTGATACATGGATAGCGCTTAGAAAAATGCTTGGAACACAATAAGTACAATGCAAATATTAGCTGTTATCATCATCATCACTTTACACTATACTTGTTTACTTGTTACGTTCCCTTATTAGACTTAGAATCTCCTTGAGAATAGGAACTGGTTGTTGTTCACTTCTAAATCTGCAGTCCCTGAGCAATGTTTGGAACATTATAGATATAAATAAGTTAATGGAATTAAATCATTAACTGAAAATTTTAAAACGTTGACATCTACCAAGTATCTAAGCTAAATCATCACTTGTTAGGTCCTCATGACATAGGATGTGCTTAGTAAATGTTTATTACTGATTCCAAATTCTTGCCACTTCCCTTATATGACCCCCATAGAAGCTCACTGTCATTTCCTTAAACATGCATATCCCTAGAATTCATTTCAGCTTGCACAGAAGTTTGCAAAAAATAGTAATTACAAATGCTTATATTATCACTAAAAGAAACTATAAGTTGAATTTAATGATCCAGAATAAGGGATGTTTGTCAACAAAAGATTTACAATGTTCTCCTTGCTAAAAATACTGCAGGGGTAGGGCTTTGATTTGCTCACCTCTTTATTCCAAGTATTTAGAATAATTACAGGTATATAACAGATGTTCAATGCTTGAATTCATAAATAAACAAACATGAATGGAAGAAAATAAGGAGGGGGGAAAGGGAGGGAGAGACACATGCATTTATTCTATTCCCTCCCAAAGGGTTGTATTCTAAAATTGTTTATAAGTCAGATGTCTAGGACTTGGAGTCTACACAGACCCACCTATGAGTATGTGCAAGAAGTAACACTACTAATTAAAATGTTGATTTTTACTCCTTATGACTCTGTTTCTGTATGAAATGATACAACAGAAAAGGTACTGGTCTAAGTGTTCAGAAAACCCAAATTTTAGGATTGGCTTGGCCAAGAATTATTTATGGAATCTTAACTGTTCTCAGCCTTACAAGCTCGCTTACCTTTTAACAGAAAGACAGATTAGATGATCTCTAAGGCCCTTTTGGCCATGAACACATTTCCAACAGTGGATGATAAAACATTGTTGCTCCACACTGGCAAAGATAATCTTGTGTGCCAATAATTTAGTTCAATTAAGCAAATATTCATACCTAGTACAAACAAGTACTGTGCTTGGTGCTGTCAGGGAATCCAAAATTAATTAGAGCTTATAACCAATTTAGTGGCTGAAAAGGCATGGAAACAACTGGTTATATTTCAAAGTAGGAAGAAAGTCTAGCTAGAATGCAAAAGAAAGTTACTGGGGAATAGAAAACAGAACAATTCTGACTTGGAGGAGAGTTATGGGAGAGAAAACAACTTAGAAAAACTTCATGAAGGAGGTGAACATCTGCCAAATGAGTCGAATTTTGAAAAGCAGTGTTGGGGGCGCCTGGGTGGCTCAGTTGGTTAAGCGACTGCCTTCGGCTCAGGTCATGATCCTGGAGTCCCGGGATCGAGTCCCGCATCGGGCTCCCTGCTCGGCAGGGAGTCTGCTTCTCCCTCTGACCCTCCTCCCTCTCATGCTCTCTGTCTCTCATTCTCTCTGTCTCAAATAAATAAATAAAATCTTTAAAAAAAAAAAAGAAAAGCAGTGTTGGAACAGGGACCATGATGAGCAAGATCGAGGAGTGTGGAAATTATAAATAATATGGCACATATAAACTGTAGAGAGATGTATTAAAAAAAAAAGATGGGAGGAGAAAGGCTAAACTGTTGAGGGCTCAGAACTCTAGACGAAGGGCTTAGGGTTTTATTTTATAAATAATGAGCTAGTAAAAAGTTTTAAGAAAAGGTGATTCTACTGGCAAAGTGAAATGTTAACTGTAGAGATGAGTATGGAGGCAGGACCATTACTGGGCGCAATTATAACAGCCCTCACGAAAGGAAGACAATGGAAAGTTCAAGAAGTGGGGCAGTGGCTGTGAGAACGGATGGCAGCAGACCTCCTGAGCAGAAGCTACACAAGGAGAATTTCAGGTCTTGTTTTAGCTTTTTCTTGGTGCTTGACTTTAACTGAACTGATCAGATATATCTGTTTGCCTGTTAACTGTTTGAAGCCTGACCTTTAGAATATAAAGTTCACAGTAACAGACACCTAAAAATGTTTTACTTTATTCACCAAGTGTATCTTCAGCACTTCTTTAGAAGCAGTACCCAGTAGTACATGGCAGCCACAAATATTTATCAAATAAATAAATGAAATGGTAAACAGATGAGTTTTAGGAGATGGTGAAAATGGTCATCCCTAACAAGTACAAAGTAATGTGCATACAGCCTATCACCAAGTTACACATAAAGTTGCTAAAGAACCAATAAAATAATGCTTTAATTACCTGTACTGGGCTGGCCTTGAGGATCACAGTAATTCTCTGTAGTCATGAAAATGACCGCCAGTCCAATTTCTGCTTCAGGAATAGGTCTAAGCCCCTGCCTATGAGAATAAAATAGTTTAAGCATGCTAATATATTAAAACTAACAACTTCTATTAATGTGATGTCAAGTGGAATCTTTTTATTCCTTCCCCAAGGAGATAACACAATTTTATGGTATGGAGAGAATTTCAAATACACACAGTACTGGCTTACTCAACTGGGGCAATGTTATATCGGGCAAGCCCACCACCTTTAGCAATTCAGTCATCTCATCTGTAAAATAAAGGCCTAAAGGAGATAGCTCTGAGTCAGAAATTCCATTTCTGAAATTCTGTAATTTTCAGAATAAGAACAGTAATACCAGATGAAACAATAAAACAAATTTTTATAAGCACATCTATTACTAGGATCCAGAGATAAAACTTAAAAGGGAGACAGAAGAGGGGAGAAAGGGAAGGAGGGAGGAAGTACAAAGAAATATCATAAGCTGTATCTACACGTTTTGTAATTTTAAGTTTAGTAAATAAAATCATTTTACCAAATTTACATGCATTAAGGAATCTTCTTAAAGGAATCTTATAGTGAACCTACATTCTGTTTTCTATTATGTGACTGAAACAAAGACAATTTAATAACACTGCTTTATAAAACTATACCTCAGACTTTAAGAACTACAAAACTCCTTTTAATATTTATTGCAAATATGTTTTAAGTGGCTTAAAAGGTATTTAGTTAAAGGTAGGTAGTTAAAAGGTAAGTAGTTTAAAGGTATTTTTCAAATGCTTAACATTTGCTTTTTGTATGTCCTGGGTTAATGTAACAGAACTCAACTATATGTGCAATTATGATAGTACTACATGAATATTTTTAAAGTATTATAATCAAGTGATCACATATAACTACTTATAAGTCAGGCAATTCAGAATTGTTTTATTATCTTACTTTTTTGAAACTGTAAATATATTACATAAATTAGTTAGAAATGTTGGCTCCATAAAATAAAAACATTTTTAATATATAATTAATAATAATGTTATACAGATAATTACATTATCCTAAATGGGGAAACATCCTAAATGGGGAAACACATCCTTTTAGTCAACAGCGAGATAAATGTGGCTACTAATACTTCCTCTATACAACACTGCTCTACACGTCCCAGTAGGTACAAAACAGAAAGAGAGAAAAAGGAGAAGCATCAGAAGCATAAGGATTAAAAAAACAGGAAACATTATTATTTATAGATAATATGATTTTTACAACAAAAAGGACTATAGATACATTAGAAATAAAAGGGGAGTCTAACAAGGGGCAGGATGTAAGATTAATATCTAAATGTCTACTGAATTTATATACACCAGCAATAAACAACTAGAAAATGTACTTAAAAAGATATTATCTATTAATATTCTACCTATCAGACATATAATATCTACCACAGAATATGTAGTACCTAGGAATAAATCTAATAAAAGGTACTCAAGATCTTTATAGGGAAATTGTAAAAATTCTCACCAAATTGATTTGTGAATTCAATGGAATTCCTAACCAAAATCCCAACAGCGTTTTTGAAAAGATGATTCTAAAATGTATATGGAAAAACAAAGAGCCAAGAATGGACAGGATGCTTCTAAAGAAGAGCAGAGACATTTGCCATACCAGATATGAGAACTTAATTGAAGTCACAGTAATTAAGACAACGTGGTAAATATGGTATTGGTACAAGGACATCTTGACCAATGGAATAGAGAAAAGCCAAAAACATTCCTATGCATATATGGAACTTTGGTATAAAACAGAATCAATTCCAAATAGATTAAAAGCAAATTTCAAAAACAAAGTATCAAAACACTAGCAACAAATTAGTAAAAAATACAGATGAATATCTTTTTGATCTATGAATAGAAAGAGATTTCTTAAAATACAAAAATCACTGCTAAGAAAGAAAAGGTTGTTAATTTTTAGTATATTAAAATTAAGGACTTTCATGTAGCACATCTACATGAAAACATTACGTAAAACATTAATTACGAAGTGATAAAAGATTTTGCAATATACACAAGTGAAAAAAGGATTAATATCGAGAAAGAGAAAGAACTTCTACAAATAAAAAAGAATACACAAATATATAATTACCATATGATCCAGGAATTGCACTCTTGGGCATCTATCCCAAAGAAATGAAAACTTACATTCACAAAGAAACTTGTACATGCATGTTTATAGAGGTTTTATTTGTAACAAAAATTGGAAAAATGTAAGAATGACTCAAAAACTGCAGTATATACATATATATATACACAATACTAATCAGGAATTAAAAAGGATGAACAATTGATACAACTTAGATGAATCTCAAAGAAATTGTGCTGAATGAGAAAACCAGTCCTTAAATGTATATGCTATGATTTCATTTATACAACACGTTTTTAAAAGACAAAATTTTAGAAATGGAGAATAAATTAGTGGTTTTCCAGGATTTGGGGACATGGAATGGGAGGTGGGAAAGGTAGGGAGGGAAGTGGGTGTGGTTATAAAAGAACAGGAGGGATCCTTGTGGTGATGGAACTGTTCTGTATCTTGACTAAGGTGGTGAATATATGTACCAACAAGTGATAAAACTGTATAGAACACACACACACTCACTCAAAAACTGGGAAATCCATATAAAAAAATACAATTAGAAAACTGGGTAAAAGACATGAGCAGATATTTCAGAACAGGAAAAACAGATGTCCAATAAATATCAGAAGAAATGTTAAGCATCACTAGTGATGAGAAAAATAGAAACAAAAATCACGGGATAGGATTATATATCCATTCAATTAGCAAATATGGTAAAGTCTAACAATACCAAGTGTTGAAAACAATGTGCATCTACTTGATCTGTTACATACTGTGGGTGGGAGTATGAAGTGGCAAACAATTTGATACTACCTCCAGAGGTTGAGTATTCACATAATTTATAACCCAGAAGTTCTAACCCTAAGAATATTCTTCAAAGAAAACCTTGCAGAAGTACCACCAGGAAACATACAAATATGATCTCAGTAGCAACGTTTACACGATAAAATGTAATTCTTGTATATCCTTTACCTTGTTAATTCGGTACAATAAAAAAGTTACAGACAAAATTGCCTTTTTTATTTTTTTACTAATAAAGATAATTCTGTACCTTTGGAGCTTATCCATAATTGAGTGAATCCATTTTTTCTGAGAGTCAGGAATTAGAGTCTGTGAATTTGTTATTCCTACATCAACAACACAAATTCCAGGGACTGAAAAGAAACTTTCTTCTTCTTCATTTTCTTCTGTTATCAACCTAGCATCTCCTCCTCCAAAAACAATTGCTGAACTTAACTTTTTATGCTAAAAATAGAAATAGAAAAAATATAATGAAATAGCCACATTCAATTCCTTGAGTACGTTCTTTTAAATTTATTTTAATTCCAGTATAGTTAACAGTGTTATATTAGTTCAGGTGTACAATATGGTAATTCAACACTTCCCTATCATCCAGTGCTCATCACAAGTACACTCCTTAGTCCCTATCACCTATTTCACCCATCACCCCACCTCCTCCCCTCTGGTAACCATCAGTTTGTTGTCTACAGTTAAGAATCTGTTCCTTGGGGGCACCTGGGTGGCTCAGTTGGTTAAGCAACTGCCTTCAGCTCAGGTCATGATCCTGGGGTCCCAGGATCGAGCCCCGCATCGGGCTCCCTGCTCGGCAGGGAGTCTGCTTCTCCCTCTGACCCTCCTCCCTCTTGTGCTGTCTCTCATTCTCTCTCAAATAAATAAAATCTTAAAAAAATAATAAAAAATAAAATTCTTTAAATAAATAAATCTTAAAAAAAAAAAAGAATCTGTTCCTTGGTTTGCCTTTTTGTTCTATTTGCTCATTTGTTTTGTTTCTTAAATTCCGCACATGAATGAAATCATATGGTATTTGTCTTTCTCCAAATGACTTACTTAGCTTAGCATTATACTCTAGGCTCCATCCATGTCATTGCAAATGGCAATATTTCATTATTTTTTATGGCTGAGTAATATTATTGTATATATACCACATATTCTTTATCCATTCATTTATATAGGGAAGTAAAATAAAAGTAGAACTGAAATAGAATTCGTTCTACTTTTTGAGAAGACAATCCACGCTTCCACTCAGAAAATCCCCAGTTTACCAGGTATCTCTGCAGCCCTGGAATTGTTACATTCTTTGCACTTCCTTATCATACTTACTTCACAGTGCTCTAACTGTGGGCTTGCTTGCATTTTCCATCTACAACATAAACTCTCTGAACCCCCATTTCAGCACACAGAAGACATTCAACATCTATTTACTAACTGACCAAGTAAGAACTTAAATCAGTTTTCTGTCCCCACCCCTCACTTATAGATTTATATAAACTTAATTTATTGGCCAATTAACATATGTCAAAAAAATATCTCACATACATGAATACCAGGCAAGTTCTGGTGCCTAGATAGTTTCACTTCACACTTCTACACAAAATCTCAAAAAAAATATAACTGTTGATAACAGTAATAATTTATCCTAGTTTATAATGTTTTAAGAAAATTTAGCTCATAAGATTACCTGTTTGGCATTTAGAAATACAAACGTTTTCCCTTTGAAGATTTGCTTTCTTTCATGTCGCCCTGACAGATCAATGTTTTTATTTCCAATAGCTGGTTCATCAATAGGTGGGTAAAAGCTGTACAAAAAATTTAAAGAATATTTTAATTATACATTATTCTGTATGTATACTGTTAAATTTATAAATAGAGTGGCTATCTAGACACTAGGAAGGTTTAATTTTCATAACATCATTAATTCATCATTAAATTATTTTTTTAAAAGAGTTTTATCTGGGACAAAATGGTGACAGATGCCATATAGAATTGCATAACTGTTCCTTATTTTCTGAAAAAACATAATCCAAGGGTAGACAATCCTAAAATATGATTTAATATACAGGAGTCGAACAAGTTATGCGAATTATAAAAGGTTGAAAGAGACACTGTCCATAAAGATGAAATTCTATTCGCATCTTGTGTTTCCTGGGAACCAATATGTGTTAACAATGTTCACATCCAATTCTATGAACCACTATTTTAAGTGTTTTTTAGAGATCCCTTTGGAGAAGCCCAGGAAATTTTAAAACTTAAAATATTTGTCAATTTAAATAAAATTTCCAAAGTGAGATTAGAAAACACAATCTTTTGGGGTCCCTGGGTAGCTCAGCTCATTAAGCATCTTGATTTCAGCTCAGGTCATGATCTTGGGTTTGTGGGAGCGTCAGGTCATGATCTTGGGTTTGTGGGAGCGTCAGGCTCCGCACTGGGTGTGGAGCCTGCTTGGGATTCTCTCTCCCTACCATACACAATCTTTTAGCTCTTTAACATAAGGCTATAAAACATCTTATCCATGAAAATGAAGGAAAAGAAAATACATAAAATCAACAGATAATTATTAAGCCTCACATCAGTTCAGTTTCAACGTTCTTTATAATCAAATCTTTTGCTACAGCAATTTATAGCTGATCAGTCTTTCAGCTTAACTCTACCTTCAAGTAAAAATTACCAATTACTAACGCTCATGGATAAGAAAACTCAGTATCATCAAGATGTCAGTTCTTCCCAACTTGACCTATAGATTAAATGTAATCCCAATAAAGCCCCCAGCAAGTTATTTTGTGGATACTGACAAACAGATTTTAAAGTTTATATGAGAGGCAAAAGACCTAGAATAGCCAACATAATATTAAGGAAGAACAAAGTTGGAGTACTAATACAACCCAAATTCAAGATTTACTGTAAAGCTACTAGGTAATCAAGAGTCTGATACTATGAAAATAGACAAAAGAGAATAGAGAGCCCAGAAATAGACTAACATAAATATACCCAACTGATTTTTAACAAAGGAACAAAGGCCGTACAATGGAGCTCAGATAGTGTTTTCAACAAATGATGAGGATACTGGATACTGGACATTCACATACAAAAAAATGAATCTAGACGCAGACCTTACAGTGTTCACAAAAATTAACTCAAAATGGATCACAGACCTAAAGTAAAATGCTAAACTATAAAACTCCTAGAAGATAACATAGATAACACAGAAGAAAATCTAGATTACCTTTGTTATGGCAGTGACTTTTTAGATACAACACTGGGCATGATCTATGAAAGAAGTAATTATAAGCTAGACTTCATTAAATTTTAAAATGTCTAAAAAAATTTTTTAACTTCTGCTCTGTGAAAGACAATGTCAAGAAAATGAGATGATGTATCAGAAAGTGGAAGAAAATATTTGCAAAAGACACATCTGATAAAGGACTGTTACTCAAAATATACAAAGAACTCTCAAAATTCAACAGTAAGAAAACAAACAACCTGATTAAAAAATGGGCCAAAATCCTGTAGCAACTTCTTGCTAGACACATCTCTAGAGGCAAGGGAAACAAAAGCAAAAATGAACTATTGGGACTTCATCAGGATAAAAAACTTTTGCCAGCAAAGGAAACAACAAAACTAAAAGGCAACCTAGGAAATGGAAGAAGATATTTGCAAATGTCTTATCAGATAAAGGGCTAGTATCCAAAATCTATAAAGAACTTATCAAAATCAACAACCCAAAAAATAAAAAATTCAATCAAGAAATGGGCAGAAGACATGAACAGACACTTCTCCAAAGACATACAAATGTGGCACCTGGTTGGCTCAGTCATTAAGTGTCTGCCTTCGGCTCAGGTCATGATCCCAGGGTCCTGGGATCGAGTCCCACATCGGGCTCCCTGCTTGGTGGGAAGCCTGCTTTTCCCTCTCCCACTCCCCCTGCTTCTGTTCCCTCTCTGCCTCTCTGTTGAAAAATAAATAAAATCAAAAAAAAAAAAAAAAAAAAGACCTACAAATGGCTAACAGACGCATGCAAAATGCTCAACATCAATCCTCATCAAGAAAACACAAATCAAAACCACAATACCATCTTACACTGGTCAGAATGGCTAAAATTAACAACGCAGGAAACAACAGATGTTGGCAAGGATGTGGAAAAAGGGGAACCCTCTTACACGCTTGGTGGGAATGCACACTGATGCAGCCACTCTGGAAAACAGTATGGAGGTTCCTCAGAAAGTTAAAAATAGAACCACCCTACAGCCCACAATTGCACTACTAGGTATTTATCCAAAGGATACAAAAAGAGTGATTCGAAGGGACACATGCACCCCAATGTTTATAGAGCAATATCCATAATAGCTAAAATATGAAAAGAGCCCAGATGTCCACTGACAGATGAATGGATAAAAATGTAATATATACATATACACACACACACACAGAGGAATATTACTCAGCCATCCAAAAGAATGAAATCTTACCATATACAATGACATGGATGGAACTAGACAGTATTATGCTAAGTGACGTAAGTCAGTCAGAGAAAGACAAATACCATAGGATCTCACTCATATGTGGAATTTAAGAAACAAAACAGATGAACATAGGGGAAGGGAAGGAAAAATAAAATAAGATAAAAACAGAGAGGGAGGCAAACCGTAAGAGACTCTTAACTATAGGAAATAAACTGAGGGTTGTTGGAGGGGATGGGGGTAGCTGGGGAGATGGGGTAATTGGGTGATGGGCATTAAGGAGGGCACTTGATGTAATGAGCACTGGGTGTTATATGCAACTGATGAATCACTAAATTCTAACCCTGAAACTAATAATACACTATATGTTAACTCAATTGAATTTAATAATTTTTTTTAAAAAGGGCTAAAATCTTAACAGCTACCTCACCAAAGAAATATACAGATAACAAAGAAGCACAAGATGCTCAACACATCATGTTATCAGAAAAATGCAAATTAGAACAATGAGACACTATTACACATCTATTAGGATGGCCAAGATCCAGAACATAAACAACACCAAAGTTTGTGAGAATGTGGAGTGACAGGAACTTTCATTCACTGCTGATGAGAATGCAAAATGGTAAAGCCACTTTGGAAGACAGCTTGGCACTTGCTCACAAAACTAAACACATTCTTACTGTATGATGCAGCAACTGCACTCCCTGGTACTTATCCAAAAGAGCTGGAAAGTTATGTCCACACTAAAACCTGATATGGATGTGAACAGCAGCTTTATTCTTAACTGCCATAACTTGGAAGCAACCAAGATATCCTTCAGGAGGTGAATGGATAAACTGTAGTACATTCAAACAATGAAATATTACTCAGCACTAAAAAGAAATGAGCTACCAAGCCATGAAGACATGAAGAAACTTTAAATGCATGTTACTAAGTGAAAAAAGCCATTCTGAAGTGGCTACCTACTGTATTATTCCAACCATATGACATTCTGGAAAAGGCTAAACTATGGAAACGGTAAAAGTTCAGTGGTGGCTGGGAGTTGGAGGGGTGGCGACGATGAACAGGTAGGGTACAGAGGGTTTTCAGGGCAGTGAAAATACTCAGTTTGATATTATAATGATTGATATATGTCACTATATATTTATCCAAACCCACAGAATGTACAACACCAAGAGTAAACCCCAATGTAAACTATGAAATTTGGGTGATTATGATGTCAATGTAGGTTCATGCCACTTTGATGGAGGTACCCCTATTGGGGGAGGCAAAGCATGTGTGGAAACAGGAGGTATCTGGGAAGCCTCTGTATCTTCCTCTCAATTTTGGTATGAACCTAAAACTGCTCTTAAAAAAAAAATCTTAAAAAAGTTACTAACACATCATGGTGATGACGAGGAAACAATGTAGGACAGGGGAAATTCACAACCTGGACAATTAGTCACTAAACAATCCAGACTTAGCCATCTGCAGAGAGCAACATCCAATATGGTAAAAATATTTTGGTCATGAGGATCACCATCCCACATTTTACAACTAATTTTCTTACATTTTTTTTCCCCTCAGATTTCTCCTTGGCAACATATCTATTTCTCAAAGTTATCTAAGTCATAATTAAAAAATTACATTAATTTTTTAAAATAACTGATTAAATCACAAATGTATGTGTTTTAACCTGCTACAATGGATATTGTACATCTATTCCAAGACAGTGATTCCTAGAAACTGCAATCTCAAATAAATGAGTTATCTGCAGGCAACAGCTGACCTAGCCAACAAGGTGAAATGCAACCCATTGCATTATTCTGATTTTCTAAATAACTGACTTTATAATTCCTTTTATTTACTTTTAAAGACACAGATAATAGTGGAAACTATTTTAACCGTTAAAGTTAAATCTACGATAAGAAAAGTTAGTGCTAGAAAATTAGTAAATATTCTTTCTAATTCATAAATAGGATAAATTTTTAGTATCTCTTTGAATGCCTTTTATCCTCTCCCTTTTAATAAGAATTCTCCCATATTTCACACTTCTTTCAGTGTGAAAGGCAACTATCACTTCACTTAAACACAAATGGCTAGTCCACGAATTAGTGTACATAGTACTCTAACACCGGATGATGGAGCCAGTCCTAGGCAAAAATGGTGTGTAAATATTTGACACATACATATAGCTGAACAGATGTGAGTCTTACTGCCTTCCAATGACAATGAAAAATGATTTTTAAATTACCTACACCACTGTTAATTACACTGTCGTTCTTAATTTTGCCCCAAATAATAGTTTATTGTCCCCGGAGAGCAGTTAATTATAGTTTAGTTCAATGAAGAGTAAACGTTTGTTAAACCTTGACTCAGGTTCCTAAAGACAGGTGCCTAATATACCCTTAGTTTTTCTCGATGGCACTACCAGAGTTCTAATTTTAATGTGTGTGATTTTTAGTATTTGGCTCTTCTACCAAGTGCCATGAGGGCAGAAACTATAATGCTTTTGGCTCATCACTATATCCTCAGGTCTATCTTGCCTAATTCATGGTAGGCATTCAGAAATATTTGATAATGGGGCGCCTGGGTGGCTCAGTCATTAAGCGTCTGCGTTCGGCTCAGGTCATGCCAGGGTCCTGGGATCGAGCCCTTCATCGGGCTCCCTGCTCCACAGGAAGCCTGCTTCTCCCTCTCCCACTCCCCCTGCTTGTGTTCCTTCTCTCGCTGTGTCTCTCTCCGTCAAATAAATAAATAAAATCTTAAAAAAAAAAAAAAAATTGGGGCGCCTGGGTGGCTCAGTTGGTTAAGCGACTGCCTTCGGCTCAGGTCATGATCCTGGAGTCCCGGGATCGAGTCCCGCATCGGGCTCCCTGCTCGGCAGGGAGTCTGCTTCTCCCTCTGACCCTCCCCCCTCTCATGTGCTCTCTCTCTCTCTCATTCTCTCTGTCTCAAATAAATAAATAAAATCTTTAAAAAAAAAAAATTGGTAATAAACTGATAGTACAAAATATAAATTAAAAATGCATCTAATAAAAATAGACAAAAATATAAACATCCCTTAATTCCCTCAATATACAGATTTGAGCTTTAAAATTCTGGGACTGAAAAAATATTTTGGTTTTCTTTTAAAAACAGTGGTAAATTGGGGCGCCTGGGTGGCTCAGTCGTTAAGCATCTGCCTTCAGCTCAGGTCATGATCCCAGGGTCCTGGGATCGAGCCCTGCAGAGGGCTCCCTGCTCAGCGGGAAGCCTGTGTCTCTCTCTCCCACTCCCCCTGCTTGTGTTCTCTCTCTCACTGTCTCTTTCTCTGTCAAATAAATAAATAGAATCTTAAAAAAAAAAAAAAAAAGGTAAATTTGAGCCACTCAGTAAGACTGATTTTGCAAAAAAATACATCACTGTATTGTGAAGAATCTAACCAAATGTTGGAGTCTGGTACACGTGTATACATATACATATATATGCATATGTATGATAAATAAAATTATTAATAATACAGTGATAAATAATACACTGTGCTTTAAACTTTATATATCTAAACAAGCTTTTTTCTCGTTAATAGTATAAAGATGAGAACAAGAAACTAATAAATAAATGTGAGGAAAACACCACTAAAAATCAGTATTTCTGAAGCAATATGTTCTAGAACTTTTAAAGCATTTCTGAGGCTCCAGTGATTTGAGAGCTAGTAAAAAATTTGGAAAAGAGTAAACTAACTTGGCAGAGACCAAGGTTAGAGGCACATTGCCTAAATAATAGGCTACTGCAAATATAATCTCCAATCTCTATAATGAAAAAATTAAAACATTTTTTGGCACACTTATATAGAAACTTTGAGAGCTACAAATAATGTTTCATTAAATAATAACTAGTACATATAATTCACAAATTCTACAAAATATTAATCTAGAAATACTGATTTTTTCCTGTACATTTTATGACTTGTTTAAATTCTTTGTATCATCTTCAATAAATTTCATCTAATTCAAAGCACATCATCTTAATTTCTGTCCCAAGATTTTTCAAATACACAATTTTTCTCAATTCATGTATAATTCTTGTCATAGAAACTGTATTTCAAGCCACAACATTCATTTGCCCAACATCTGGACAGCTGTTTATTTCATTAGTCAGTCCTATAGGTATATGTTCATTATTTGTACAACTTATATTGCCTCCTTTTGGTGATCTCTAAAAGGCCCAAGTTACATTGACATTCACAACTTGTAAATATAAGGTTATATAGTCAGGAACAAATTTCTGCTGTATGTTAAATTTCTTTGCCTTGAATTTTGATTGATTATATACAGTCAACTCCATAAACTAAGACTGCTTCAGACTAATGTGTCTTTTGGGTCCGATATTTGATTACAAGCCAGTAAGTTAGCCTGTTCCTGTTTCTTGGATGTGGGCAGAAGACACAAGACTCCTAGATCAGAGACAAAGTGAGCAGCAAGCCTCTGCATATCTGTGGTAGATCTCCTCCCTGACCAAGTCTGGTCAGGATGATATAAAAGGCACATACAGTAGGTTGTGTTACAGGAGAGAGGAACAATGAACTTGAGAATCCATGAGTTTCATAGCAAGCTATAAGCAGGCCTGTTCTTTGTCCCAAAAGGGACACTACCTCTTCCCTTAAGGCTTTTCAATGCAAACCCTGAGAAATGGCCTGGGTATATAGGGCAGTCAGTCAGTGCCTTGCATTCTTGGCACATTCGACAAGTTGTATATGAATGCAAAGGTTAACTTTCTCCCAAAAGTGTTTTCTTGGGAAAATACAATACAATGCTTGTTATTTGAAATTCAGTAATTGAGAGAGCACTCCATGATACGAAATTGTAAAAATTCAAGCAAAAGGTAACTCCTTTTTTCTAAGGGATCATTTCTTTACATTCAGAAAATATACAATATTTTAATGAGCTTCCTTTAATAAAGTATTGATTATCAAAATAAATATTTTAAATGGAGTCTTCTAAAAATGACTTCATCTACATTGGTATTTTGATGACAATTTAGGCAAATGAGATCTCACAGATCATGTCAGGTACATGAAGCTTAAACTCTGTCTTACCCTGTCTCTTGGTAACAGCGCAAAGATGAAGACACAACTGCACTAAATAGAGCTATACTTTTTGTTAGGTTAAAAATATCCCTTTTATTTTAAACACAGTGAAGTTATTAAACAATCTTAGAGCAAGATGTTTTATTATAGTTATCTAAGTTAATACAGTCATACATTGAAGCCAGAAAAAATTACGCTGAACCTGAAGTCAAAAATAGACCCAGGTTAAACATACCGGGGAGTCTGAACAGTAAGTAGAAATCAATGACTAACCCTAAAACTTTTAAGACCATAAAACACATATCATCAGTAGTAAAAACCTATCAGACTATTCCACTCCCAAGTATAATATAGGATTAACAATCGTTTATTATCTGTAGCAAGCGTCTTTATTTATGGTATATATTGGCTTCCATAGGGAGGATCATGAAAAGGCTTCAGAGGAAGATGTGATTCTGTTGAAATACTAGGCACGCTGGTAGTATGAAAGTGAAGTTTCTGGAGGAAACTGTGAAAACAGTGTTTTCACGTTCTCACAGGAGTCTAGGATTCAAAAAAGGTTTACAATCATCTATTTTAAAATCTGAGGACCTCTTTCCAGAATCCAAAAATACTACATTATTAGTTAACCCAAATATAAAATACAAGAAACCTCCCAAATGGAAAAAAAAAAAAAAGAAAAAAAATCTGACTTTCAGTTACTTTTAAAAACAGACACATATTATTAGGCATAAATAATCTCCCCACCTCAAAAAAAAAAAAAAACAAAAACACCAGCATTAGGCAAAATTGTTTATGACAGCTAATGATATTTTATAACTACTAATAAAATTCTTAACTTGCATTAACATTTTAGATTTTTAAATACTCAAATATTCAAAGTTGTCTTACAGAAATTAAGATGAGCTTATAGTTTGCCT
Source organism: Neomonachus schauinslandi (assembly GCF_002201575.2). Lineage (NCBI taxonomy): Eukaryota > Metazoa > Chordata > Mammalia > Carnivora > Phocidae > Neomonachus > Neomonachus schauinslandi. Next base: position 142,855,561 of record NC_058406.1, read on the forward strand.
ATTATGCCATATAGACTATAATCTATTGACTTTTTTTTTTTGGATTTTATTTATTTGACAGAGACAGAGAGAGAGAGCACAGATAGGCAAAGCAGAAGGCAGAGGGAGAGGGAGAGGGAGAAGCCTGAGGCAAAGCAGAAGGCAGAGGGAGAGGGAGAGGGAGAAGCAGGCTTCCCACTGTGCAGGGAGCCTGATGCGGGGCTTGATCCCAGGACCCTGGGATCATGGCCTGAGCCGAAGGCAGCGCTTAACCGACTGAGCCACCCAAGCGCCCCTTGACATATTTTAAGCAAGCATGTTCTTGTGCTAAGTTGACTAAAAACACCCACCATTTTATAGTCACCAGCAATTTAACCATGCAATCTGAAAATAAAAATCCAAATATCTTCCTCCTCAACCACAGCTTATATTACCTTCAAAGCATCACAAATACTATACAGTAAATAGATCCCTTAGTCTGGTGGTTCACAAATTCAGCAGAGCATCTAAAATCATCATCGCCATCATCATAAAGCTACTGTGAATCTTACACGGTATTACTGCAATTGGCAGCATTTCTTTTAACAAGCACCTATTAAAGTGCCAGGCAAAATGCTCAGACTTTGTATACTCTATTACTTAAAATAACAATACTAATACTACTTAAATACTTAAATATAGGACAGGTATTAGTCTCATTTTTCAAGGGAGGTAACTGATGATCAAAAGAAATAAGCTCCATTCCCAAGGCCACAGTGCTGTTAATATTTTGGCCCAGGACTATGTGACTCCAGAACAGGGTTGCTGCACAACCCAATTCCAGGGGTACTGCTTCCATGATGTCAGGCACTGGAACATGTTGTGGCCTTTTGATTGTACCTCCGTGCCATTTGCTGTCCTTCAATTTTTTTGTTTAAATATTGGCACATATGGGGGCACCTGGGTGGATCAGTCGGTTAAGCATCTGCCTTCAGCTCAGGTCATGATCTCGTGGTCCTGGGATCGAACCCCCTGTCAGACTCCCTGATCAGTGGGGAGTCTGCTTCTCCCTCTCCTGCCCAGCCCTCCTCGTGCTCTTTCTCTAATAAATAAATAAAATCTTTAAAAAAAATAAATATTGATACATATGTAACATTTGTTTTACTGAGATAAAGAACACCAACAAACCCTTCTTTTACATACTAACAACAACAAAAAAACTGTTAAACTGAACACTACATCCTGAAACAGTCATTAAAGAGGGAATCAACCTAAATAAAATCAGTGCTATTGCATTCTGTATGTCGTATATTTAAAATACACGATACAGGAGCTTGCAGGTTGGTGAACACATGGAGGTGCAGGGAGAGTAGTGTACCTGGAGAGAGCATGAAGCTCCTTGCCCTTTCCCCATACCTTGCCTTGTGTATCTCTTCATCTGGCTATTGGTTAGTATCCTTTATCATATCCTTTAATAAACTGGTATAGGTTAAAAAAAAAATACAGATATACCTTTCAATTTGTGGAGGCTGTTTATTGGACTTAACTGCTTTAAGAAATTCAGTAAAATATTCTGGCTTTACAATCGGACGTCCACAAATGAGTGCACATATTGTCTGGAAAGAAGAAAACATATGTGAATACAAATACTCATGTGCTAGCTTTTCTTTAAAGAAAGGTTTTAAGTTAGAGACTACAAAGGGGCTGTTCTGTTTATTATGCTTTTCCTTTCATTTCTCTAAATTTATAAAGAAGTCACAATCTATAAAACTGAAGTCAGTATTTGGTCACTGTTTAGTTTTAGTATACAAATCTCTATATAATCATTTAATTTTAAGAAGCCACCCATTACAGTATTCATTTAAAAATTGCTTTGGGGAGGGCAGAACAATGTAACATAAAATAAGTCAATTTTAAAGTGTATTCCAATTTAAAAGTTCTTAAAATGTTAAAAAGTAGATCGCAGAATTAAGTAAAAATAACAACTACCCCAGAGAAGACAGTATCAAGAGATAAACATGAGCTATAATAAGATCTTTTCTGCCTAAATACCTTTTGAACAGATTGTAACTATGGAATAAAGTATTTTCAAGAAAGTAAATAAAGGAATAACTGTTTGGAGTGGGGTAAAAGCTCAAAATAAGTACACAGAGATTGGGGGTAAGGGTGGAGAAACTTTAACTAGCAACTGACCTAAGCTATAAACATCAAATAAAATGTACCACAAAATCTGAAAAAGATTAGAAAATACCACCACTGGAGATGAAAATAAAGATTCAGCATAATCTTAGGAAATAATCCCACTGAAGAATTTCTAAGTATGCTTCTAATAACATGGGGTATTAATTAAATATGAGCAAGCAATGTACGGTGCCTCTCAAAACTGGAATCTGAATACAACAACCTCGAATGTGAGTGAAATAACTGGCCTCTGGCAGGAAGGAAGCTCCAATACATGTGATCCTGGGCAAAGGATTTAAGTGCTCCATGCCTCAGTTGCCTCTTCAGAAAATAAAAACTGAACCGAAATGTTCCTTAAGTTTCCTTTTGGTTCTAACATTTAACGATTTTAAAAATACAAGGTAACCTGTACTTTTGGAAAATTTACTCAAAAAATAATTAGTTTTCTTTTTTGGCACATGACTGATCAAAAGTACTGAAAAAGGATTGCTCTGCAAGTCGTTGCTGGTGTATCTACAGTGATGCTCTAATATCCAGTGCCGTTAGTATCTCGGTCACTGGAACAGTGTGTACTCTGGTGAATGGACGCGAGTTCCAAGTTTGTCACAGACTCAGTAAAATATCTCTCAAGACCATCTAACTGCCTTTGCTCTTATTTCATATCCACCAAGTGAGCACATAATGACCTAAATCTCACTTCTCAGGTACCTTAGTATCTTTAAGGGGATTGTGTTGGAGTGCACACATAAATATGTGGTCACTATAAAGTTCCATACCTACTATAAACTAATAAATGGACGTTTTGATTTATTAGCATAAATTAGTACTCAGGAGGCCAATTACTCTGCTGAATTTATAAACTTCATAAACTTGCAAAGATAGAACGATCCTTCATCAGAGATAACCCCACCAACATACAAGTTTAACCTGAGGCTCAATCTGAGCAGCAAGCCTTTCTCTACGACATCTGTTTAGCTGTAATACACATATTTTAATTATATTAGATATTAAAGGATTTTTGTACCATCTAATAAAGGAATCTAAATATTTGTTGCTTTTTACTATAGATATTAACCTAAAACAATCTCACATATCTATAATCAACCTGTTTAAAAAGAGACGAATCACCTCCCAATGTCATTCTTCAATTAGCTTTGGATATAACCAAATCTGATGAAGATGCAAAATCTGAAAACATACCAAAATATATCACTGTTTTAATGAGGAGTTGGCATCTTCTACTGGTACATATCTACATAACTCTAGATGGTGAAGATACATTAAGGTAATATTAAACTATACGAACTTAAAAAGTCGGGGTGCCTGGGTGGCTCAGTCATTAAGCATCTGCCTTTGGCTCAGGTCATGATCTCAGGGTCCTGGGATCGAGCCCCGCATCAGGCTCCCTGCTCAGTGGGAAGCCTGCTTCTCCCTCTCCCACTCCCCCTGCTTGTGTTCCCTCTCTCACTGTGTCTCTCTCTGTCAAATAAATAAATAAAATCTTAAAAAAAAAAAAAAGAACTTAGAAAACCAAATAGAAACTGAGTAAGAGAGGATGAGACCATGAGATGAGCTGGAGGAAGACAACTTGATAGAAGGGACTAGAGATGCTAATTTTGGAGCACTGCCAGTGGACTTCATTTTGCTTTTAGACTGAAGATACCAACTACACACTGTGATAAACTCATTGGTGAAAATATAACATATACCATTTTTAAAATGTTAAGTCAAAATCAAATATAATTTTATATGCTTTTGCTTGTCTCAAATAATAAACAGGTTATCTGAAACATCATTCGAGCCTAAATGGCACACGAAGGCATGGGTTGACATATATAAACCCACAACTAACAGTTCTGATAGTTTTAAAGGTAATGGTTTTAAAAATGTTTTGTGTATAGTTGGTGAGTAAGCTTAAATACACAGAACTTATTTTAACATAATAAGATGGCATTCAACCTACTTTAATGGTAACTTTGACTGTTATCATGACAAGATGAGTACATTCTTCTGTCCAATTGTTCACAGTAAGTCCTCCAAGTTGCAATATAGCTTGATTTAAAGCAGTTTTCCCGGAAACATCTAAACAAGAAGAGCATGCAACCAAAGGCTCATATTCTACTCTGTAAATGAGAATAAGTTACATAAAGTTATATTATCATAGCTCCAAAGATGGCAACTTACGGTACTTTAAGCTCACATCACATGCTATTATTTTAATTTTTATGTATTAAACTTTCTAATTTATGAAATTATCACTTCCTAAGTCTTGAGTTGCACTTAAGAAAAAACAATGATCAAAGTTAACATTACACTTTCACTTATGTGTAATCAAACAAATGTAGCTCCCATCAAAGTTCTCAGAGACCATTTGAACTCTTATTCACTCTTGGCACTATCTGTGATTGACAAAATGCACTAACCACATGCGATGCAAAGGGCACTAATGTGCTAGGCAAGAACTAAATTAAATGGTTTTAAATTCATTATCCATAAATATCATGTCCTTTAAAATTTGCTCAGTGCAAAACAAAACCATCCATTTTTAGTATCAATTAAAAAAATTCTTACGTGAATTTACTTTCAAACACTCCAAAAGTAACTCTATCCCCTGTCTTCAAAGCTTGGGAAAGGCCATTCTGCATTTTTTCCTCATTAACAAAGGTACCATACTTAGAATTATCTTTTATTGTCAATATAGGAGTCTCATCTGTTTGACTCTGAAACAAAAATCAATAAAGTATTTTACCAATCAGTAAATACAATTCCCAGGGGGGAAAGATTTCAAAACAAAAAGCTGATAACTTTTTGAATAGGCAACTGGATAGATGGCTAACCTCAAAACATAGAAGGCAATAGTTATTGTTTCGGTTGTGGGCACAGAATGATCACTCAACTAGAAATTAGTAGTAAATGTCTGAATTCCAGGATCACTCCTCTTAGAACATGCATTTTCTTTATTTTTGTAAGTCAGTGCAGATTTTTCTGACCCCTCAATTTCACACATTTGAGAATTTCTTTGCTTTTGTGTAGTCTGTTTTATCCATGACAGCTTCGTCCCTAAGTTTTTTTTTTACATTATCAAAATAACACAGTAAAAAAATATTCCACCATTGTTGATATGGTTCCTGGCAAGCCTATGTGTGTTGAGAGCTTCTCTGACTATCCTCCTCTGGGCCGTTTTGCTGTTTGTGACATGAGACAGACGGTTGCTGTGGGTGTCATCAAAGCAGTGGACAAGAAAGCAGCTGGAGCTGGCAAGGTCACCAAGTCTGCCCAGAAAGCTCAGAAGGCTAAATGAATATTATCCCCAATACCTGCCACCCCAGTCTTAGTGGTGGAAGAACGGTCTCAGAACTGTTTGTGTCAATTGGCCATTTAAGTTTAACAGTAAAAGACTGGTTAATGATAACAATGCATCGTAAAACCTTCAGAAGGAAAGGAGAATGTTTTGTGGACCATTTGTTTTTGTGTGTGTGTGTGTGTGGCAGTTTTAAGTTATTAGTTTTTAAAATCAGTACTTTTTAATGGAAACAACTTGACCAAAAATCTGTCACAGAATTTTGAGACCCATTAAAACAAAAGTTTAATGAGAAAAAAAAAAAAAACATTCCAATGAGAAAAGGTTAGAGTGTCTTACTTAAAGTAACAATTTTATTTTTCCTTTAGGAATTTCAATAATCTTTTTTTATACCTAAAAGAATACAGGCACAAAAGCTAAATATTACTGAAAGATCCAACATCTGTTGATATGCAGTCTTTGCTCAAAATAATGGCTTTTCTTATTATCACCAGTGTTATCATGAGCACAGCCATTTATATATATTATTATTTTTACCACCCACTGTTGTGATTAAAACTAACCAACCAAAACAAACTCAAAGCCATTCAAAAAACTGTGAGACAGAAGCAACAGCCGTTTTTCCTAATAAAACAAACCAATTCCCACCGTGAAAACCTACATTATACGGGAAATGCCTGTGTTCACCTGGCTATACAAACTCTATAAGCAGGAGTGTGATGGTATGTTCACTGCTCTATTACCAGGTTTGGCACAATGATAGACACTGTAAGCACCTACTGTTCATTAAGTAAGTATAAATGTGTTCTACTTCCTTTGAGTTTCTAAATCACAACAACAAACACTGGAACAGAAACTTCAAATATCAAAACAAACACCGCTGTTACCACTACCAAAATTAAGTATTTAATTTTAACATTAAAAAAAACTAACACCTTTATGGAATTAAAAATCCTACAAACTCTCTCTTACATACACACCAAAGTAATCGTGTAATTTCAACCCCCTTACTTTAAGCTAGTGAAATAAAATTAGTAACATACCAGGTTGGTTACAGAAAAGTTAGCAGTTAACACAGCATGATTTCGACTGATTGACTGATCACCTTCAATTAGAATGCCACAGTTTTTCCGTCCAACAATGTATTCAACACCAGTCAAAAGTCTGAATGGTTCTAAGAATTAAAAAAAAGAAAAAGTAAATGTACAGACACACACGATTATGTATACATAGGTATAGCAAATACGTAAAATATTTTTGTTTTTAAATGTTAATAATCAACTTCATATAAATCAAACCTGTGATTTCTAGTAAAACCTCACTGAAAGATGCAAAAGATATTTTATTTTATTTTAAAGATTTTATTTATTTTTTGACAGAGACACAATAAGAAAGGGAACACAAGCAGGGGGAGAGGGAAAACAGGCTTCCTGCAGAGCGGGGAGCCCGATGCGGGGCTCAATCCTAGGACCCTGGGATCATGACATGAGCCGAAGGCAGATGCTTAACGACTGAGTCACCCAGGCGCCCCGCAAAAGATTACTTAAACAGATGGAAAGCTCTAGTATTTTCTAAAGTGAAAACAATACTGAAGTGTCAGAGGTGATTGGCTCAGTCTGTTAAGCGTCTGACTCTTGGTTTCGGCTCAGGTCATGATCTCACGGTCATGATCTCCAGGTCATGAGACTGAGCCCCATGTTGGGCTCAGTGCTCAGTGGAGAGTCGGCTTGGGGTTCATCTCTCTCCCTCTGCCTCCCATGCACGTGTCCACTGGCTCGCGGGCACTCTTGCCCTCTAGCAAATAAATAAAAAAAAAACAAGTGTCAATGCTTGTCCAAATTAACTTATACATTTTATACATTACCAGACAAATCACAATACTATGTTTGGAAGCTGATAAATAGATTCAAAAATCCACTGGGAAAATAGAATGTAAAAAAATTGTAAAGAAAAATCTGAAATTTACAGGAACTTCCCCTACAAGATGGTAAACTATGCCATAAAGCTATAGTAATTAAAATATATGGTACTGAATTAGGAGTAAACATAGGTCAATGCAAGAGAAGTTCAGACCTGATTTAAGTATATATTTTGGGGAATTTTGTTTTTATGTTAAAGGTAGCATTTCAAGTCAGTGAGAAAGTGTTTAGTTTCTAAAAAAAAAAAATGTTGAAAATCACAAATTGTTGTTTAACAGCATATTTGTTGGAGATTAGTGGAGCTTAGTATGGGAGCTCATGAGTCCATCACTGGAGTGGTAGGGTAATTAGGGCATATAAACTAGACAAGTAGAAAGGCAAGTCATGTTTGGATCACATTTTGTTATTCAGAAACAGCCTAGAGTGGGGTGTTTCAAGGAAAAAAAATTGTGCCTTGGTTTACTTACATTTTTCTTCTAGAGGAATGGGCCCATAGTGTCCGTTAGATTCTGAAAAGAGGTCACAATCTCCTAGAAGTTAAGAATGCTGGCCACTGATGATAAAAGCGTTTTTCCACTGTTATCTACCTCTCTCCACAGGAACTGAGAGCCAGCCACAGACCACAACTGTTCCTGGAAAGGAACTGAATCCTGCTTCCCATCAACAGCTTATGCTCTACCTCGGCACTGTCCAAGTCCACAGGGATGCCTGGATCTTAAGAGTCTTTTACTCTTTATTTTCTAACCATTTGTTTGGTCCTCTTCATACACTGTTCGTAAATTTAGCTTCGAGGTAGATCTTTTGCCAATCAGAATAAACTCCCTGGGGGCAAGACCTGATCATAGGCTACAGCTGCTTATCCACTAATAAGGACGTTGAGTAGGCAATCAATTAACAGGAGATAACCATCTGCCATTGATGAAAGTGCAGAACAGAAAAACAAAACAAAACACCCCACTTTCTCAGTTCTGATAACAAAAAAAGGGCTCTAAAACAAAACTGAAATTATGCCTTCCCTGTGGCTGCCATTTACCCAACTCATCTCTGTGTTTTTTCACAAACAATGTGCTCCAAACCAAGTCATCTGTCGCCATAGTGCGTCTAGCCTGTGGTAACTTATTCTAGGTGTTTGGCCAAGAGCTGAAAACACTAGAGGCCACAACAAGTGGCCGGCCAAGACTCAACTCGGCGGGGCCTGTAAGCCGCCGCAGCGCTGGTTTTGCCGGAGGAGCTGGTCCCAACCACCGAGAACCTGGCGGTAGGTCGCGGGAGGGACGCCGCCGCCACTGACCGGCCCGGCGCCCGGGAAGACAACGCGGTCCCCACACGCAGTCCTACGGTTCGCCTATCCCGTTTCCGCAGCCTCCCGGGGCGGGGACGAAGGCGGCGCCGGAAGGCGGAGAGAGGAACGGGAACCGACCGGAAGCATCCCTCCTCAGACCCTCTGCCCAAGGCAGCTGCTCCCGGGAAAACGGTCCCGGGGCATCTCCCTTCCGCCCTTACCTCGGGCAGGGCCCGCGGCGGGTAGCAGCTTCCACATGGGTCTGGGTCCTCTGAGTCTCCGCCGAGTCGCGAAGGCGTAGCCGCAGCTGACCGACGTGCGCGGCCGCAGCTCCCGCAATCAGCGAGGGCTCCGGAACGTGCGCGCTCCCGGGAGCTGGGCCGCCTGGGAAGAGGAGGGAGGAGCAGGAGTGAGACGTGGGCTCCTGGTCGCCACCTGGTGGTTAAGGAAAGGAAAAGCGCAGTCTGTATAGAAATGGGTTGTATTAAGTTATGTATGAAGTACGGATCCCATTGGAAGGTGTTCAACGAATATACGATGAATTACGTTTTCTGATTGTGAATGGAAATAATTTGTAAAATTAGCTACAAAGCAACTGAAGGAAATTTTCTAATTAAAGACATTAACATACTAGCCAGTTATGTAATTTCATGCATTTGTGATTTCTGAAAAATTGCTGTTATTCCTTTGTATGCACCCTAATGATGGTGACAGTTATGAAGATAAAGATTTTACCCCTCAGCTTATTATTTTTGCTCTTCTCCAAGTCGAAATCAACTTCTCCCAACTTCTCTATTTCATAATGTTACCCCTCCATCTAATCAGGAGCTAAACACTGGGGAGTCTATCCTTCCTTTTCATTTCTGCTTGTACCAAACTGGTCCAAGCTCTTCTCTTAATACTCCAGGAGACCCCTAATCCTTCACTACCCATCTCCTGCATAATCCATTCTACATCCTGTACATCACAAAGTAAACACCCTAGAGAATGCTTGTGATCATATAATTTCTGGTTTTCTAAAGCATTTGTAACGAGAAGAAAAAAGTGTTAAGAGGCAGTTTTATAACTGTTTTATAATCTCTGTTATAAACATAGATGCAAAAGTCCTAAAAACGAAATTAGCAAATGGAATCACCCGAAGTCCTCAAAAAGAAATAAACCTAGCAATAAATCTATCAAAAGATATGATACAAAGCATTACTGACTACAAAACATTGGCAGAAATTAAAATCCGAAATAAATGCAGTTATACCATGTTTGTAGATGGTTAAGATGTCATTTCTCCCAAAACTGATCTATAAATTCAATGCAATTTCAATGTCCCAGATTTTTTTGAATGGAAATTGATAAGCAAATTCTAAAATATATATGAAAATTCAAAGGCTGAGAATAGCCAAGGTAATTTCAAAAACCAAAGCTGGAGTACTTACACTACCAGATATCAAGATCTATTATGAGGCTAAGATTATTAAATCAGTGTCTTTCGGCACAAGGATAGAAAATAGGCAAATGGTCAAGAGAGACTAAAAAAGATCCACACATTTAAGGTAATTTGATTTTTTTTTTTTCCTACAGAACATTGTAGGAAAGTTGTTTCTTTGGAGGGAAGCGTTCAATGTATGATCCTGGGGATATCGATTAACAGAAGAAATAAAGGCTGCCCACCTACCTCACACACATACAAAACATCAATTCCAGATGGATCATAAATCTAAATATGAAAGTAAAATAATAAATATTCTGTAAGAAAACATGACTGAGAAATAGGCAAATTTTTCTTAAACAGGACACAAAAAATATGCTCTGGACCCCATAATTCTTTTTTTTTTTTTTTAAGATTTTATTTATTTATTTGACAGGGATAGACACAGCGAGAGAGGGAACACAAGCAGGGGGAGCGGGAGAGGGAGAAGCAGGCTTCCCCCAGAGCAGGGAGCCCGATGCGGGGCTCGATCCCAGGACCCTGGGATCATGACCTGAGCCGAAGGCAGACGCTTAACGACTGAGCCACCCAGGCGCCCCTGGACCCCATAATTCTTAAATTTCACTGATTTGCTGGATCCCCAACAACTTGTAGGGATTTTCATCTTATTCTTCTGGAGTATACATGCTTCACCAAGGCCTCCAATCTTTGTTAATCTAACCTGATTAGGATAATGCCATCAATATAGCAGACCAGTGTTGTGTTCTATGAGATGTCCAAACATTTCAAGTCTCTTAAGACTATAATACGACAGAGGGTGGAAGAGACAACGTAGCCCTAGGGGTACACTATAAATATTTTCCCATTATTCATTCTAATTGAATGCAAACACTTTCTAATTCTACTTTCTAATAAGGTTGGGAAAAAACGCAATCATCATATCGATCACCTCAAGCCAGTTACCTGCGGTCATCTGGCTCTGTTCTTGTGAAGATACCACATGTGGTACAGTTGTTCTAATTGGGGTTATTACTTGGTTGAATTGCAGTAGTCTATTGTTTATTCTCCAGGAACTGTTGGGTCTTTGGAAGGACGTGTATGGTGAATTAAATGGAGATACAATGGGAACCAAAAGTGGCATTAATATCTACCATTCTCCTATATTGTTTTTTATTTAATATATTGACTGTGTAATTTCAGAGGCTCCCCTTTCCCACTTTGACAACTCTTATCGCATAGGCCAAGGAACTGATGTGGGTGTTATACTACCTATCAAGCATGTCTGTTCCAATGATACATTTAGGACTGGGGAAATGATCACCACATAGGTCCATGTGCTTAATGGACCCGCTGTATGCCAGATCTGGGCAAAAACTCCATTCATTCATTATTTGGCTCCTTTATACCTCTACTCTAATTGGGGACCATAATAATATTCAGAGTTCCTAGGTGTCAATAATGATTGTGTCCAGCAATCTTCAAAATGTTTAGGCATTCTCTCTTCTTCAGTGTATGGTCTTCCAAGGGGATGGCCATATGTCCCTTTGGGGAAGAATTGGGGGTGGGGTGGGGGTGGGAGAAGTCATTACCATATATTCTCACTACGGTGTTTCAGGGTCCTCCCTCCTTGCATTCCTGCCTTTCCTTCAGCCACTGGGCTCTGGATTGATGAACTGCCTCAAGTCAGGAACCTGGGGAAGAGACTGAAACTTTTTATTGAGGCTCCTGCTCTCAGCCTTGTGTTCGTCCATCCTTGATTTTTTTTTTTTTTCATTGAGCACACTCTTGTTGGCTAGCTTCTCTGTCTTTTCCCCTAGGGGTGCCATATGCTATTAATCATCTTCACAGCTCTCTCTAGGTCAAGGCCGCTGAGGGCCACTCCAATTCTGCCACTCAGGACAGTTGTACCCTTCTGATGGTTAAGTGCTGCCACCTGGCCTCTATTGTTTCAGGAATCTATTATCCTTGTTGCTATCTTTGAACCTAGTTTGGTGATAGCATCTTTTATCATCAGCCATGACCTGCAGAGGAGAGCCACCACTGAGCTTCTCAGTGATGGGGTACCCCTCTCACCAGAAAATTCCTAGTCACTTTGACAAATGGAGCATCTGAATCAGAACTTTGTCATCTGGTGGAATTTCCAGCTTTACAGGGGATAGCCACTCTAGCATGCCCACTTCCCCGAGCATTTTGCTCCCTTGCTTCCACCCTCTGCCATGACAATTCTCCTTCTACTTCTCTCAGTGTGGGTCACCACTTTCTTCAAGCTTCTAAGAGCCATCATGGAAGTATGATAGTCATGTTTTCCAGGATCCTTCCCAAGGCATTCATTCTTCTCTTCCTGATGAGTGCTCCCAAATTAATAAACTCTCCCTTATCCAAATTCATTTTCCATTTGCCTCTTGTTCAGCAGCCTCAGAATACAGTCCCCAAAAGTACTCTCCTTGCTCATACTGGCACATGTGGATGGCCCTGCTGCTACTTTACTGTAAAGCCACGTCTCTCCTCAGCAGGCCAAGTCCTTTCCCAGCTGGGTTACACTGTCTTAGCCCTTTATTTTTTGGTTTCCAGAAGGGAAGATGGGACAGTGTCAAAGTGATAAAGGAAAATTTGTCTGTTGCTTAGCAACAGCATAGGTCTGATAATCAGAGCTTAGAAAAATTTTGAAAAAGGTAGCAAATTGCTTACTACTCCATGTGCCCTGCTTCCCGTAGCTTGCCGGCATCTGCTCTCACCCCCTGTTCTGTTGTAAACAAACCCTGCTCGATTTTTTTAAGTCTTCATGAAAACTTCCCTCTATGTTTTGCTTTATATTAAACATGGCTCTCACCCGAGATCGGTTTTTCTCCACTGGTTTTAGGATAGTGGCTCCAATACCTCTCCTATAGCTACTGACCAATAGGATATCCACCATATTTTTTGGTCAAGAGGATTACTCTTTCTCCCTAAACCTATACCTTAACTTTCCATTTCAGCGTCTTACTCTTCTCCAACTTGCAAAATCTCTCCTAGATAGAATCATTATGTGTGAATACCCACCCTTTATGAATCCTGTGCCTGCTGCCTATTGCAGACATATCCATGTTACTTGTCCATATTCATTGAGAAAATTGCTACCTGCATGAGAGCTTTCTGCTCCATCCCAGTTCCTGCCATTATTCTCAAGTAACTGTAAGACACAAGTGGAAAACTCATTTTACCCATTAGGCTCACATTTCTTTGACTTTCTCAAATCCTATGATTTTCATCTCTACTTCATATACACAACCTCTTCGATGGCCACCCTTTAGATCTTTCCATCACCAGAAACTTCCCCACCTTTAAGATCCTACTGTCTGACTGGAGCTGCCTAGCCTTCTAGGTTTCTTATATACTTATTCCATAACACCTGCTATTTGGCTTCATCCAGGTCTCTCACCTCTTGATCCCTCCACTTTCCCTAGGTGATGAGTCTCTTGTCCTCCAGCATATTTGGGCTGGATACCGGGATCAGAGCTTGAAATAGCCTTACTCACAGCTCGGTTTTCAGTACTAGGAGCAGCTCTCAGAACTACTTTTAGTCTCAGAGCTCTCATCTCTGTACCTCACTTGTGTATGAGCCCTAAGAAACCCCAGCCATCAGCCAATTAATTATACAACCACCCTCTATACTAAAGCTTCTGGATTAAAACTGCCTATCTTTGAAAACATGGAATCAATGAAAATTCATAAGCTCTAACATCAGCTGAACTATAGAACATGACTCATCAGTCCCACTTCCTGCTTTTTAAAAAACCCATTCTCTGGGGCACCTGGATGGCTCAGTCAGTTAGGCGGCTGCCTTCAGCTCAGGTCATGATCCCAGGATCCTGGGATTGGGTCCTGCATCAGGCTCCTTGCTCAGTGTGGAGTCTGCTTCTCCCTCTCCCTCTGCCTGCCGCTCCCCTTGCTTGTGCTCTCTCTCTCTCTCTCTCTCTGTGTCAAATAAATAAATAAAATCTTTAAAAAAAATTCTCTGAAATCCTGAAGAGCTATTCCATACCTTTGCTAATATCTACTCAGATCTGGTCATCTCCTGGCCTCCTTCAAAGAATATGGTGTTGTATCTTACTGAGGAAATTCCTGTAAGGACTTCTTTACAATTTCTATCCTACTTTGCCCTTATCCTAGTCATAAGAGAAACTTCTTTTCTTTTAAAATCTATACCTACACCTCATCCTTACCCCCTTCTCTCTGGTTTCAGGGTATGATTTGACCCTTCAGTTTGGGATCAATTCCTCCATTTGTGCTCAGTTTAAATCCGTCTGCTCTAATCTATCCCAAGGCCTTGCTTTATCAGTTATCTCCTTCTCCTACATATTTTCCATTTTTCTCTTTGATTCCTTCTCTCTTTGATTCTTTCTCTCCCTTATCTTAAAAACATTTAAAAGGCCATGTTGCAGATAAATCAACGGAACAGAATAGAAAACCCAGAAGCGAACCCACAATGCTATAGTCAACTAATCTTCAACAAAGCAGGAAAGAATGTCCAATGGAAAAAAGACAGTCTCTTCAACAAATGGTGTTGGGAAAACTGGACAGCAACATGCAGAAGAATGAAACTGGACCATTTCTTTACACCATACACAAAAATAGACTCAAAATGGATGAAAGACCTCAATGTGAGACAGGAATCCATCAAAATCCTTGAGGAGAACACAGGCAGTAACCTCTTTGACATTGGCCATAGCAACTTCTTATTAGATAGGTCTGCTGAGGGAAGGGAAACAAAAGCAAAAATATTGAGACTTCATCAAAATAAAAATCTTCTGCACAGTGAAGGAAACAATCAACAAAACTAAAAGGCAACCTACAGGATGGGAGAAGATATTTGCAAATGACATATCTGATAAAGGGTTAGTATCCAAAATCTATAAAGAACTGATACAACTCAACACCTAAAAAACAAATAATTCAATTTTTAAAAATGGGCAGAAGACATGAATAGATATTTTTCCAAAGAAGACATCTAGATGACAACAGACACATGAAAAGATGTTCAACATCACTTGTCATCAAGTAAATACAAATCAAAACTACAATGAGATATCACCTCACGCTGGTCAGAATAGCTAGAATGAACATAGGGGACAACAGGTGTTGGCAAGGATCTGGAATAAGGAGAACCCTCTTACACTGTTGGTGGGGATGCAAACTGGTGCAGTCACTCTGGCAAACAGTATGGAGGTTCCTCAAAAAGTTAAAAATAGAACGAACCTATCCAACAATTGCACTACTAGGTATTTACCCAGAAAATATAAGAACACTAATTCAGCAGGAGATACCCAGCCTTACATTTATTGCAGCATTATTTACAATAGCCAAATTATGGAAGCAACACAAGTGTCCATCAACAGATGAATTGATAAGGAAGAAGTGGTATGTGTATATAGAATATAATGGAATATTATATGTGATATATATATATATATATATGGAATATCATGGAATATTACTCAGCCATAAAAAGAATGAAATCTTGCCATTTGCAACAACATGGAAGGAGTGAGAGACTATTATGCTAAGCGAAATCAGTCAGAGAAAGACAAATACCATATGGTTTCATTCATATGTGGAATTTAAGAAACAAAACAAATGAATATGGGGGGGAGAAAGGAAAACCAAAAAACAGATTCTTTTTTTTTTTTTAAGATTTTATTTATTTATTTGACAGAGAGAGAATGAGAGAGAGAGCACATGAGAGGGGGGAGGGTCAGAGGGAGAAGCAGACTCCCTGCCGAGCAGGGAGCCCGATGCGGGACTCGATCCAGGGACTCCAGGATCATGACCTGAGCCAAAGGCAGTCGCTTAACCAACTGAGCCACCCAGGCGCCCCAAGAAACAGATTCTTAACTTTAGAGAACAAATTGATGGTTACCAGAGAGGGGGTGGGCATGGGAATGCGTTAAATAGGTGATGGGGATTAAGGAGTACACTTATTGTGATGAGAACTGGCTGTTGTATGTAAGTGTTGAATCACTAAATTGTACACCTGAAACTAATATTACACTGTACGTTAACTAACTGGAATTTAAGTAAAAACTTGGAAAAAAGATAAATAAAAGACGATCTTGTCTGTCCCCCAAATTTCATTAATTTGGGCATTAATTTCTAACTAATGTTATGCTAAAGCATAGGTTTAATAGAGTTAGGATTTTATTGTCTCAGGATCACACACAGGTAACAATAAAGCTAGCTCAGTCTCCTCTTACATGTAAGTGGGCTGAAATTATATCTACTTTGCAGTATTATTGTTAGCGTGAAATGAGACACTACAGGATGCATCATGGGTTTAAACAAATATTAGTTTCCTTTCCTTTCCTTCCTTTCTAGTTCCTTGAGGGTAAGGGCTGTGTCTAAATCATTTTTGAGTCCCTACTGTCTAAATCACTTTTATATCTCTAATATTTACCCTGGTGATGAACACCTGTTATAACTGTTTATTGAGTTTAACTACTCATCGAAACACTTTGCATCTGTGTCTAGTACTTACATTGAACTGTGAAAGTAGGTGTGGTTTGGAGAAATGAGAAGCATGTGGAGAACCAGTGATGACTCAGCGTGCATCTTTTTTAGTCTGAAGATTACCAGATAGTAAGGAACAACTGAGTTCTATTTTTGTAGCTCAGCCCTAATTCTATTTTACTGTAATTAATTTAGTGTAGTAATTCTATGTTACATTTTACTAGAATAAAAAAATTAACTTCTACATGTCTTAATTGTTTTGTCTTTATATGGGAGTAAAACAGTACATATCAAGTTAATCTATAAATTATTAGTAGAGTTACCTGAAGCAGCAGTGGATTACTGGAATCAAATTGGCTGTTTAAGTATAATTTATTTTTTAATTGAAAAATAAATGAATGTAAGATCCCAAATTGCCAAGTTTAAGACTTGCCTTTACAGAACGAGAAAAAAATAAGCCTTTGTTTGGGATCATGGGTAAGCTTCCCTTCCAGAGGTCATTCAAGAAGCTAATTAATGATTGTAAAGCACTTTGAAAATATGAAGCTTAATATTCACCTAAAATGTGTAAAATTAGATGAGGTACTCAAACACCAGAGATACACTAGAGCTAATATATTAAAGAAAGAGTATTATCTATCAGTTTTTTTAAATCTTAATAGCATTTCACAATGACCTCCTTAGTACCACACCAGGTGGCCTATAATTACTCTGCCAAATCTAATTTATTTGTAATCACAGATTTTTAGAACTACAAGTGATTTTAGAGAGAGTTTACACCAATACCCAGTTTTATGATGAGGAAAATAAAGTTGATGAAAGTTTACTTGCCCATTATCAGAAAGCCAGTATGTAGCAGAGTCATGACAAGCATGTCTTCTGCTTCTCAGTGCAGAATCTCTGTAGATCCCTTCAGCAGCAGCAGCCTGGACCGCGTCCTCTGAGCAATAACTGTGCACTAAAACTGCAGTAGGTGAATGATGTTAGCCTCTTGTGACCCTCTCAAGTGAGCTCCAGGAGAAACCAAAAACAAGAAGAATCAGAAAATCAGTCAAGTGGAGGCATGAGGGCAATATTTTTATCAAAATATGATAGAAACATAATGAATGTATTAAGATGACCTAAGGGTCTCGCATGTATCTATGTGGAAATCAATAAACCTTAATTTTTACAACTGAACAAATTATACCATGTGATGTGCAGACCTTGGAGAACTGCTTGCAAGCACCTCTACCCTCTACCCTTTTTATATATAATCCCCTGTAAATTGACAAGCTTTGGAGCAGTTTTTTCTGCTGGGCTATAGTCCTCAGTAGGATGACGACTAAAGCATTTACTAACCTACTTTGAGGTTGGCTTTTCTTTCCAGCTGATACTACCATTTAGCAATCCCCCCGCGCTGTGCAGCCAGGAGTGAATTCTGGATGGAAAACCAGAGGTAGGAACATTATCGTTACCTTTTCTCAGACTCAGACTTGTACCCTTAAGAATGTTACCGGTCTGATGGCCGGTACCTCCCACCTAAAGTACTCATGAGGTCCCGCTTTCAGGTGAGCCTTCCTCCTATTCTTCAGGAGTGAAACAGAAACCAGTGAAAGGACTGCTCATGCTCTCTCCAAGACAATGCTAAACAACTCTCTGGCCTTTTCTGGAAGACGTGGTTCTTTATTACCCTGGCAGTCAGGCCTGAGCTGATATAACTATGTGACTTTAGACCTGGGCACTAAGGGGTTTGCTGCAGTTTGAAGGTCATTGCTATTGGGAAAACTTAATTAAAATCTTCTGGCACCCCAATATAGAAGAGAAAGGAAACTGTTTTATTATTGAATAAGCGTAAACCAGAATCACAGGCAATCTGCTAAAGAGATTGCTGAGAGAAATCTCTCCCTTTTAAATAGGCAAGCAGATAAAACCCATTCCATACACGTTTTCAAGGTAAACAATGGCTACTCTTTGAGTAAGAGGACTTGGCAGCATCATTTGTCACACATAGTTCATCCTAAATTCACTCGGCAATTGGAGTGACCACTGTGTTAGCTAATAACCTTTATCCAAAGGACAAATAAATTTCTCAAATCTTTATGACAGGAGATAGTTTTGCAGGTTGAACTAGGAAATGGCTCTATCTTCCCTGATGGTTACATTTCAAGGAGATGGCCCCAGGTACTTGAGAAAGACATGGCTGGGTTGTAAAGGTGGCAGAGTTTTACCTACGCTTTTAAAAAAGATTTACATACATTTCCATAAATAATTTATAATGACAAGCTTTCTAAAGTAATGTTCTAAAAAAGGGAGTCTTTTCCCTTATTTTCAATAGGGAGAATTGTCTCTTATTTTAATGCGTATTCCCACTCTTTAGGGAACGTGATTGAAAATGATATGACCACCAATTGACCCGTGATCTGGACCAGGGCACTTTGCAGGCTCCTTACCCCCTCCCCTGCCCTTGGAATGTGGGTTTGACTTGCCTTTCCTGCTCCCAGAGGCTACTCTGAGGACATAGCCTTTGATGTGATGTGATGTTGAAAACGCCTGCAGGTATACACACGATGGAGCCCACTTAGGGCCTCTTTATAAGCTTTTAAGATTTGGAGGGCAGGTGCAGGGACCCATCGGTCTTGCTGTCCATTCACCCAAGACGAGCCTCATATGTAAGTTCCTTTGCTATTATTAAAATTGCTACCTATTAACATGGAGTGGCCGGTCTCTTTCTTCAGTCTCACCCTGCCTCTGGGACAGGGGGCTGGTTTCTGATCCACCGTTAGAGCTCCCAGGACAGCTGAGAGCTTACACTGCTTAATTGCCAAGCTGATTGAAACTGATCGCCACCCTCTTCAACTTCCTCCCCTGGGACAGAAGCTGTGGGCCTTGGTTTCATCAAAACACAACTTTGTAAACTTATTTTGGACACTTCATATTAGGTGTCTGTAGAACTCTCTTAACAAAGATATGAAATTTCTAGACAATGCTTGAGCAAGGCATTTTGTAGGTGTTCCGCTTTTTTTCTTCCATGGGTAGTGTATCTTCTGGGTGATAATCTTGTTGAACTTGGGGCGCCTGGGTGGCTCATTCGGTTAAGTGTCTGATTTCAGCTCAGGTTATGATGTCAGGGTCCTGGGATGGAGCCCCGCATTGGGCTCACTGCTCAGCAGGGAGTCTGCTTATCTCTCTTCCTCTCCCTCTGCCCCTCCCCCTGCTCATGCTCTCTCTTTCTGTCCCTCAAATAAATAAAATCTAAAAAAAAAAAAAAATCTTAATAGTTACAGCCTGTGGTTCCATGAGAAAAAAGAAAAACCATTGTATAGTGATTTCAGGGTTTCCCTTAACTCTGGGTTACCTACTGCTCAGTCTCTAAGTGCAGGATCATAGTGAGCATTTTCTGCTGTTTTGTATGTGCCAGGCCCTGTTGTAAGTGCTTTAAATATATTATTTCATTTAAACCTGAGTAAAACCTTCTGAGGTTAGCACTCTTAATACCTGCACTTCACAGATAAGGAAATGAAACAGAAAAAGTTCTTAATTGGCTAACTGTAACACATCTAGTGAGCCTTATAGCTTTCCCTGAGGTCCAGGAGTCTGACTCCCACGTCTATGCCCCAATAACGCAGAGAACAATGCAATGGCTGACAGCTGGAGCCCCAGGGCCAGCCTGGGTGGCTCAGACTCTGTCACTGTTAGTTATTAGCTTCTCAGTTTGCCTAATTGTTCTGTGTCTCAGTTTCCAAATGGGGATAAGAATAGTATAAACCACAAATGCTTGTGAAGACTAGGACACACGTAGGGTGCTGAGCACCACCTGACACACAGAAAAAGTTGAGAAATATTAGCTTTCAGGAGTAATACACCCTCAGGCATTGAAGTCAAACCCCTTGGCTCCTGCCTAATTGAAATAACTCCTTACATTTGGAAGTGGCCTCTTTTTTTCATGCCCCCAGTTTATTCTTTAGTCATGCCTAACAGTGCTACAAGTTCTCTAAATTATATTTATGCTACTGCCTTTACAAGATGGCAACGGCCTCAATGCTTATTCCTCCAGCAAATATTTGTGGAAGGCTCACTATGTACCAAGCTTTTCTTAGATGTGAGGGATAGAAGGATGGTTTAAAAAAAGACACTCACCCCCACACCCTAGTATATAAAAGAGAGACACGACTGCAATTGTATTAAGAGCTACAAAAGGGCGTTTTGAGCATCGCACCCGGGAGGCTGGGCCAACGGGACAAGATGGAGCTCTTGTAGGTCCTGAAATGTGGGCTGCAGCAGGTCAGCGGCCACGGCGGCCTCTGTGGCTATCTACGGGTTTCTTTAGGGCAAATGATGTGAGGGTTGGTACCTTAGTGGGGGAAGACAAATATGGAAACAAATACTATGAAGACAACAAGCAGTTTTTTGGCCATCACCGATGGGTTATATATACTACTGAAATGAATGGCAAAAACACACTTTGGGATGTGGATGGAAGCATGGTGCCCCCTGAATGGCATCGCTGGCTTCCCTGTATGACCGATGATCCTCCAACAACAAGACCACCTATTGCTCGTAAATTCATCTGGACAAACCATAAGTTCAATGTGAGTGGCACTCCAGAACAATATGTACCTTATTCTACCACTAGAAAGAAGAGTCAAGAGTGGGTCCCACCTTCAACACCTTATAAGTAAAGACACTGGAAAACAGTTTGAACATGTGAAATATGGGGCTCTTCATGCAATTGCACTTTTACTGCTTACTATTCACTTGATTAAAATTGTTTGATTTAAAAAAAAAAAGAGCTACAAAAGGAAAATTCGGAGCTCTATGAAAATGTGTAGTAAGGGCAAAGGTGGATGGACCTGGAGCTGGTAAACTTCAGGGCCCCTTAAACATACAGCCCTTCCAAGATGCCAGGGCCATTTATTTTCCAAAATTTGCAAAAGTAAGATATTGTACCATTAGTGGTTAAGATAACTGTTTTCATTCCTACTTTTATTTGTCTTTGTGCCCTGCTCTCCTTCCCTCTCAGAATCATGAGAAGAGCCCCAGGTTTTACACAGGCCTTTGGGGAGACCTCTCTGGTATTCAGTTCACAGTGGTTATTTTTTCCCTCGCTGGCTTGTTCTCTTGAAGTCCAACCCTCTGCCAATGTGTACCAAGCTTGGTGCATAATCAGTTAAGCCGAGTACCCAGTGTCTTCCCTGTCTGAGTATATTTCACGGCTCTTCTCCTCTGACTGGTGGTAAAGTGTGGGTCTACCTAAAATGTGTCCAATCACCTTTCCTTCCCATGTATAGCATAGTGGTTGTGGTAGGCAAAATTTTAAGAGGTCCCCATAATCCCTACCACCTGGTATTCACCTCAGTTATAATCCCCTCCCTTTGAATACAGATGGGACCTGTGACTTGATTCTAGCCTACAGAATATGGCAAAGGGGAAGGGATTTTGCAGATGTAAGTAAGGCCCTAAATCAGCTGATTTTTAGTTCATCAAAGGATATTACGATTATTCTGGGAGGGCCTCACTTAATCAGGTGGTTATCCTTAAAAGAGGGACTGGAGCCTCTCTGAGATGAGAAATTCTCCTTGCAAGCTTGATAAAATAAGCAGTCACCCTGAGAAAGCTCATATAGAAAAAATTTTAAGTGACCTGTGAAAGCTGAGGGTAGCCTCCAGCCAACAGTCAGCAAAAGCTGCGGGCCTCAGTCATAGGGGCACAAGGAAATGAATTCTGCCAATAACCTGAATGAACTTGGAAGCAGATTCTTCTCCAGGTGAGTCTCCAGATGAAAACATGGCCTAGTTGACAACTTGATGGCAGTCTTTTGAGAGCCTGAGCATACCTGGACAGTCCTAGAATCTGTCTAGGACTATCTATGACCATATCTGGATTTCTGACCCATAGAAAATGTGACATAATGAGTATGTATCATTTTAAGACACTAATGCTGTAATATCTCTGTGGAAACAAGATGGATTCCCACCTAAATTTAGTTCGGATGTCAAGACTAATGATGCCACACACACACCCACACACCATGAGAATATAAAAATGTTTATTATTTATGTAGTGAGACTATTTGGGAGGACAGAGCAGGCCTCCTGAGCTGATCTAAAAATGGTTTGAGAGAGCAAGTATCATGGGCTCAATTGTGTCCCCTTCAAATTCATATGTTGAAGTCCTAACCCCCAATACCTTAGAATTTGAGAAATTGATCAAATCATCTATTTTAGAGATAGGGCTTTAAAGAGATAATAAAGTTAAAATGAGGTCATTATGGTGGCCCCTAATCCAATATGACTGGTGTCCTTATAAGAAGGGGAAATTTGGACATAGAAATGTAAAGAAAGAAAACCATGTGGAGACAGTGTAAGAAGGCACCATCTATGAGCCAAGGAGAGAGGCTTCAGAGGAAACCAATTCCACCAACATCTGGATATCAGATTTCTAGTCTCCAGAATTGTTAAAAAAAAAAAAATTTCTGTTGGTTGAGCCACGGAGTCTGTGCTTCTTTACTGTAGCAGCCCTGGAAAATTAATACAGTAAGGAAAAAAGAATGGCTTGGGGGGTTTTATTGTGGTTAGGGGCTGGTTAGAGGTCAGAGTGTGGGTATCCATGTGTGAGAAGGGGCTTGACTGCAGCACCGAAGGAGAGAGTATCTGGGCTTTTCTGTTCACTTGCCCAGCTGACCCAAGACATAAGAGAAAGGGAGGGATGAGGCTTAAAAGCTACCAGCAGTCAAACATCAACAAATGAGGACATATTTTTGTTATAGCTAAGGAGGTGGTAATTTGTTACATTCTAACAGGAAAAAAAAAATACAGTGGTAAAGAGCACAGGCTCTAGGGCTGGACTGCTGGAATCCCAGCCCAGCCCTACCACTTAAAGGCTGTGGAGCTTGAGGCAAGTTCCTCACCTACTCTGGTTTATGCCTCTGGGAAATAGGGAAAAGAATAATAAGCCTTATAGGGTTGTGAGAATTAAATGAGGGTGGTTGATAGTGTGGCATTCCATTCTTAGATCCCTTGGGCCTTACCACTTCAAGGCAGCATGTATACCAACTACAGTGCCTGCATTTCTTTTCTTGAGATCTTTCACCAAAGCCCTGATGCCAAGTCCACAGGGGAGAAGGTCTGGAGAATCAATACCTACACCTAGCAGCCCTCAGCCATTGGAAAAGGAGTGGTGTGTAAATACTCCAGCTCCCTCATTTCTCAGGTGAGATTTCTCTGAGGCAAGTCTGTTAGTCCATTCAGGCTGCTATAACAAAATACCATAGACTGGGTGACTCATAATCAGCAGAAATTTATTGCTCGCAGTTGCAGAAGCAGGAAGTCTGATGCTAGCATGGTAAAGTTCTGGTGAGAGCCCTCTTCTTGGTTGCAGACTGCCCAGTTCTCCTTGCATCCTCACATGTTGGAAGGGATGAGCTAGCTCTCTGGGATCTTTTTTATAAGGGCACTCATCTAATCACTTCCCAAAGGCCCCACCTCCTAATACCATCACCTTGAGGGTTAGGGCTTCAAACTATGACTATTCAGTCCATAACAGCATGTTTTCTCCATCTTCTCCCAGAGTTTCCTCTGTGGTGTTAGCTCTAATTGCCCACAGTGTCAGCTAGCTGAATAACTTACCCTGTATTGCCTGCCTCTCTTCCCCACTGGTGATTCCCAAAGTTCCCAAATGAGTCACTTGCACTGGATCCTTGTTCCTTGATCTGCTTTGGGGGGACCTAAGGTGAGACAATGAGTTAATACTGTAAGGGCACTGTAAATGCCCTCCAGCCAGAGTCCAGCAGGGACACACCTACGATCAAACAAATTGGGTTCATTATTTTTTGCAGCAAGGAAGGACACCATGGTTTACCATGGTGTGTCTAAGTAAAAGGGTATTAGAAAGAACCTGTTATAGGATTTGGACTTTGTTTGGATGATTAAAGAGAGGGTCTAAGGAAGTAGGCGGTTCACCCTAGGTTGGATGCTGTCAGAAAGCAAGGGCAATTCTATGAAGGAAGATCTCAGTAAATCTTATCTGGAGTGAGGGGATACTAGAATGAGGTAAAAGCTGTAATTGGTAAAGAAATAGTCACTTATTTTAGCCAAGAGACAGGTTGTTAGGTATTTTGGTGGGTAACAACCGTGATCTTCTCTTTGTGCTTAGACAAAGTTATAAAGTTGGCTTGCTTTGTCTCACCTTCTGATCTGGGAGTCAAGTTGTGAGGTTGGTATTCTGTGAGATGGTTTATATTTAAAAGGAGATTAGTATGGACTACCTGTGAGTGCCAGGCCAGGTTCTGAATGTCTGCTTTTTGTTTTTCTTTCTCACCACTTTGTAAATTCTCAGTGTCACCTACCATCAGCCTGAGCTTGGGGCTTCACATCCATCCTCTTTCAATCGTCACAATAATGCTGTGTCAGGTATGAAAAGTCACATTTTAGAAGTGAGGAAGAAAATGTGATCTGAGTTTATGCAGCATGTCAACAGGTACATGACACTAAGATGGAGAATGATGTACTAAAGGTACGCCTTGGCTTCTAACCTGTATATTACTCCCTTTGCGAGAAAAGCAAAGGTGGGACCCTAGGTCAAAGCCCATCTGCCTCTCGGCGATAGGGGGCAGTGTGTCCCGCGGAAAGTCAAAGCCGCCCAGAAGCTGCACCTTTTGTTAGATTTCAAGCGCTTCGCCCCTGGACAAGGGAGGCTGAGTTTTAAATCCAAGATGTTACTACTCTGATGATGTATGATTCAGCGCCACACCAACCACGAATTAGACTAGAGGTAGGGGGCGCGGGGCGTCGCAGTCACCTAGACTCGCCCCGGCTCCCCTCTCCCGGCTCCACCCCGGCCCCGCCTCCGCTCTGGCCCCGCCCCCTGCTCCCCTTTCCGCCCCCCTCCTCGCGCTCGCCTGGCCGGGCCGAGATTTCCGCGCCTGCTCGGCCCCGGCCCCGATCCCGCCCCCGCTCCCCTTTCCGCGCCCCCCTCCCCCTCCCCCACCTGCCCCTGCCCGGCCCCGATCGCGCCCCCGAACGGCCCCCGATCGGCCCCCGCCTGAGCACCGGCCCCCGCCCCGGAGACCCGATCGCTCTCCCGATCGGCCCCAGCCCTGGCTCCGGCCCCGCCCCCCGCCCTGGCTCCGGCCCCGGTCCCGCTCCCCGGCCCGGCCCCGGCCCCGGCCCGCCCCTGCTCCGTACCCCGGCCCCGCCCCCTGGGCCTTGCGGGTTTCCAGACCAAGTCCTGGAGGTCGAAGATGGCGCTGCTAGGCCCGGTCTTCCTTGTTCCGGGCCACGGTCCTCGGCGGGTAAGGCGAAGCTGGAGGGACTGAGGGCCCGGCTCGCCCCCAGCGAGCGTCCTGCCCGTGCGGGTCTCCGGGACGGCGGCCGGGGGCGCGCACAGCGAGGATTCGGACCCCGGGATGCAGGGAGCCAGGACAGCGGATTCCGGGGCGCGGGGACGCGCCGGGGGAGTGGGAGCCGGGGGATTGGGGTTAAGAAGGAGCAAAGTCACGTTCTGCTGTCAGAGAAAGTGTGTGTGAAGTGCATGGTGTGGCTCTCAAAGTTTTCATGTCCCTGGAAGCTTCAAAATTGTGTGTAAATAGGTAGAAAGACTGGAGGACACTGCACACGTTGGCCCTTTGAGGGATGGGAGAAGAACTGGGGTGGGAGTGGGGTCCCAGGGAGCACTGGCCTTGTATGAGTCCTTGTTTTATGAGGAAAATCCATTCATGTGTTAGTTGTGCAAATTAAACATATAATACAAACATATTCACTTAAACATTTTTATAAGAAGAAAAAAAACCCAAACCCAGCTGTCCAGACTCCCCTTCCTAGAGATAAAGCTGGGAGAGTTGTATCTTAGGTTGGCTTCCACCTCTATCTCCCCCATGCTTTGGGAGAGACAACTTTTTGTTTTGTCAACTTATGTATGTCCACTGGACCCAGAGTCCAAATAAAAAATGCAAGTGAAGACAGCTGGAGAGGATAAGGAAAGAGAAAGGAAGATACAGAAAAAAGCAGTAATAGCCAAGACAGTCCCTTCCCCCAAGCAAATTAAAAAATCCTAATAAACTAAACCAAAAAGTTCAATTTCCTTAGCCAGGTAGAAATTATTCTGCCAGCCATGAAAAAAAAAAAAACTGTTTTAGTCCAACAGAATGGGCAGCCATGGTGTTCTTTTTTGAAAACCAGAGACAGCAGTTCCAAATGTGAACATGAGGAAATAGTATGGTTAAGTCTCTCAAGTAAGAGAACTTTCTTTTAAAAAGTGGTATTTGTTCAACACTAAGGTTTTGTTGATACCGTTTTCCTGTAAAGATTTTGGTTATAAGCCATTGTGAAAGAAGCCTGTGTTTTCTGGCCTCTTCTCGAACTTTCTCTGTGTACAACAGCTCTGTGAGGTAGACAAGAGTCTTCAGAGGTCATCGTCTCCCCCAACCCCCAACAAATCATTAGGACTGTAGTAATAAGGTCACACAGACCATATCCCAACTCTTCTGACACTGTTAGACAATACAGTATGAGAGGGAGAAAATGAACTCATTTAAAAATTAACTGTAATCTGTCAATTTTGAAATTCTTTTGCTTAAGAAAAACAGAAATTTTGAGGTTCAGGGTTCAGAGCCAGCAGAGGCACCTTTTGGTGTGTTTTGTTTTCCTGGCACATGCAGCCTTGGGTTTGAATTCCTGGGAGAAGCATTTTCACATCAGTGAAGTGGGAGATTGTTCCAGGGAACATCATGTTTTTGTGCTCAAATACTGGTTATTACGATTAAAACTCCTAATTTGAGTATTTTTGTTACCAAGAACCAAGAGAAATGTTTCATTTTTTAAACGTCGTATTTATGAAGTGTTATATTAAAATTGTGCTGTTGAGCTAGTAGGCCTCAATTCAGTGCAACAAACATTTATTTTGATCTCCACAAAGATCATTATAAAACAGTTTGCAGAACTGGCTCTGTGCCCGGCCCTGGGGTTGCAAAGATGGAAAAAAAAAATGACCTCTGCTCTCAAGTTGCTCTCAGGAAAATGTGCACACATTAAGTTGTTTATCAGGAAATGCTAATTAAGTGCCTATTAAATGTTGGGCATTCTTTGGAGATACTTGGTTGAAAAGGTACCTGTACCATTATTAAGCCTCATAGATATTTTTCAAGCTGTGGATAATCATGAGTGGACACGGAAATCAATTTTGTGGAGCAAAATGATTTTAAGAAAAATAGAATACAGTATGAAATACCAGAATTCATTCCATGTAGTAAGGTTAAGTTTACTTTGTGAAACCTGTTTTTTTTTCTCTTTTTTTTATTCTTATGTTAATCCCCATACATTACATCATTAGTTTTAGATGTAGTGTTCCATGATTCATTGTTTGTGCATAACACCCAGTGCTCTATGCAGAACGTGCCCTCCTCAATACCCATCACCAGGCTAACCCAACCTCCCACCCCCCTCCCCTCTAGAACCCTCAGTTTGTTTTTCAGAGTCCATCGTCTCTTCATGGTTCGTCTACCCCTCCGATTTCCCCCGCTTCATTCTTCCCCTCCCTCTACCTTCTTCTTCTTCTTCCTTTTTTTTTTTTCTTAACATATATTGCATTATTTGTTTCAGAAGTACAGACTTCCTTTCCTTTTGTTTTTATCAAGAGTCATAACTTTAGGATTTTTATAAAAATGATATCTGACTAATATGAATTCAGGTAATATAGCTAAAAAAAAAAGTAACACAAGACCCTAAACTGGCCACCCAGAAATAACCAGTCTTGACATTTGGTGAACATCATTCCAGGTGTCTGTGCTGGTAAAAAGGATGGGTGCTGGTAAAAAGGATGGGGGCATAATTTTGCTTGGATGTATTATGTTTATTTTCCCCTTAGAACTGAATCAACATTGTTTTCATTGTCTTCTTTTTTTAAAGATTTTTTTAAATGTTTTATTTATTTATTCATGAGAGTTAGAGAGAGAGAGAGGCAGAGGCAGAGGCAGAGGGAGAAGCAGGCTTCCTGCGGAGCAGGGAGCCCGATGTGGGACTCGATCCCAGGACCCTGGGATCATGACCTGAGCCAAAGGCAGACGCTTAACCATCTGAGCCACTCAGGCGCCCAGTTTTCCTTGTCTTCTAACACTGAATATTGTCAGGGAAAAATGGAAGGCCAGTGGATTTTTTTTTTCCATGTGTGTTTTGAGTTTTCTTTCTTTCTGAGCTTTCCTATCTGAAAAGCTTAAGAAATCTTTCTGTACCCAACCTAGAATTCCAGAATATAAGCTTCTTGGAGGCAAGGATTTATATCCTCTTTGTTCACTGCTGTATTTCTAGGCCTAGAAGAGTGCCTAGCATAGAGTAAACATGTAATAAATACCTGTTACATGAATGAATGTGTGTACTGTGTTGCAATATAAAGTGTATTTCTTGCTTTGCTTTATAGAATATATAAATGTCTGAAAACGGTAGTCTAGTAGGTCATCAGGATATGAGTAGACTGAAAATGCAGAGGTATGTTAGAATGCATATATAAACAAAATGGTATGTACCTGGAGGAGGCAGGGAAGGCTTCATGGAGGAGGTGGCTTCCAGGGCTGACTTTTAAAGGAGGAGTTGGAATATATGGGGCCTCAAATGTGATCTAGACCTAAGGAATAGCATATATCAAGAAGTGAGGGAGCATAGCCTATTTCTTTAAAAAAAAAAAAGTGGCTTAGAATTGTGGAGTTTAAAATACAGGGTCAGAGAAGAGTGCAATGGAGATGAGACTGGAGAGGTTGCTGGGGTCAGGGCATGGTGGGCTTCACTCACTCATATGGCAAATTGGGCATTTACTATGTGCTAGGCAGGGTACTAGGGATATGAGGATGAGAAAGAGCTGATTCCTGCTCTCAGGAAGCTTATAATAGAATGACATTATGGTATAATATGGTAAGTATTATGATGAGTGTTCTTGATCTCAGAAGAGGTCCAAAAATAAAGCATCTCTCTTCTCCAGTCTGGAAAACAAAGAGTAAAGACAGAGGCCAAAGTATCACTTATTACCATTCCATGTGAGAGCCAACTGGCCCTGTTAACTGGACTTCCTGAATTAGGCTGACTTGCTGCCTCAGAAGGACAGTAGAATTGCTCTCTGAGGGCAGCTAACTCTCGAGGAGGAAGGCTTAAGGCCTACTCGTGCCCAATTATTCTCTCAAAATGTACCAGTCAGATAAACTATCTCTGGAGACCAGGAAACTAAGGGTGTGGAAAGAAGCCTGGAGTTACACTAACTGAGCTCCCCTCTGGGAAGGAAACGTCAGGATTGGGGAAGAAGCATTTCCCACTCCCAGTGGGAGGAGTGTACAATTTTTATGGAATATATTTTGGGGTACACATATAGGCTGAGACCTGAAGGATGAATAGGAGTTAGCTAAGGGGAGGAATATGAGAAAGTACTAGGTGGGAGAGTGGCTTGTGTGAAGGGCCAGGCTAAAGTGTATAAGTAGAGAGTAGGGAGGCAGGTGGGGAGAGGCTAATGAGCAGAAGCTAATGAGCAGCCAGTGGGCCACATTAAAGAGTGAGAGCTTTATCCTGACAGCATGGGAGTGGGGGTAAAAACAGGCATGTAGTCAAATCTGGGTACTCCTCTCTCCATGGTGGCCTCAGATAGGGAATGGCTATAGATGCAGAGAAACTCAAAGTCAAGTGATATTTAGGAGGTAAATTGAGAGGCCTTGCCAATTAGGAAGGTTGGGCCATATTGAGGTTATATAGTACCATCACAATTGTGAGCAGGGAAGTAATATTATCAGGTAAGACTTGAGATAGGGAGACGGGAAGTCAAACAAAAGTGATAGGAGTCTGCACTAAGGGCAGCATTAGAGCTATTTAGGACTAAAACAAACTGTACTTTGTGGTTTGGATGTACTCTATGAAATGGAGCCCAGATTTCTGTCTGTGGCCCTTGAGCTAAGGGCCATGCCACTGAGAGAGGGTACTTACCAGGGGGAACTGGTTACAGGGATGGAAATAAGAATTTTAATTCTGTCTGGGAGTGTTAGGAAAGGCATCGGAACTCTTAGAACTACCTTTGAATGATGAATGTTGAGTGATGTGGGGATCGATTTGGTATAGATAGGGAGGTAGGAAACAGTTTATGTTTGGGGAACCCTGTGTATTTTGTTTTCCTGAGTGCAGATTTCAAGAGGGTAAAGAACAGGGAAAAGAGGCTGGAGAGATGGACAAGAGTCAAGTCACAAGGACTTGACATGCTGTGTGAAGCTAAGGAATCGACTTTATGCAGCTACCAGGGAGCTATAGATCGATCTTAAGGTGAAAAGTAGCATGAGCAGGTTTGCAGTATTCTGGAGGGCAGCATCACAGACAGGTTGGAGAAAGGAGACACTGGAGGCCAGAGACAAGAGATGACATAAAGTATGACCTCTGTATTTGTGGGTGACAGGAGATACGGACCTTTGAAGTCAAGCGGTGGATAGAGAGGAAAGATACTGACTGGGAGGTAAAATACGTGGGACTGGAGATGAATTGGATGTATCAGGTGAAGAAAAAGAGACCTTGAAGGAGTCACTAGAGAGAGTCCCAGAGATGAATGGTGGTTTCAGAGCTCAAATATGCATGTGAAGAAATTTCAAAACCAACTTCCTCCCAAAACTATAAAGCTAATTTTAAAATATTAAAAAATATGTACATCTCCACAAAGATCATTATAAAACACATCAAAAGAGGAGGGAATTTCTAAAGTTAGGGTTGTCTACAGCGCATAATAAAAGGCATTCCATCAAGGTTTGGCAACCCTTGGTTTTAAAGAAAATTCCAGGTAGAAAATGATTAGCATTCTCAGCTATCCTATGCTGTTCTCTCCCTGGGGTGATAATTCACCTTGGAATCAGAAATGCCTCAGTTTGTTTCCTAGAGTGGTGGGGGATGGGAGGGATGGGGTGACTGGGTGATAGACATTGGGGAGGGTATGTGCTATGGTGAGCGCTGTGAATTGTGTAAGACTGTTGAATCACAGACCTGTACCTCTGAAACAAATAATACATTATATGTTAAAAAAAAAAAAAAGGATAGCAGGAAGGGAAAAATGAAGGGGGGGAAATCGGAGGGGGAGATGAACCATGAGAGACCATGGACTCTGAAAAACAAACTGAGGGTTCTAGAGGGGAGGGGGGTAGGGGGATGGGTTAGCCTGGTGATGGTATTAAAGAGGGTACGTACTGCATGGAGCACTGGGTGTTATACGCAAACAATGAATCATGGAACACTACATCAAAAACTAATGATGTAATGTATGGTGATTAACATAACATAAAAAAAAAAAGAAATTCCTGGGTAAATATAAGTAAGTTAAGAGTAAGGGGACAACTATACTTTGGTCCCTTCCAGTCTGGGGAAACACCCACACTGCATTGCATCAGTGGTAGAACTGCAGGCTTTCGCAATTATTGAATAATGTTGCCATTTACATTTAGCCCTGAGTTATTTTCTGGACTCCAAAACTGTATTTCCACCCACAGGTTAGGTATGTTCACCTGAATGTCCCACAGGTGTTGCAGGTATGGCGTTTCCAATACAAAACTCATTGTCTTCAATCCTCCAACTTGGCTCTTCCCATGTCAATCCTGTCATTTATAGCAGCACCCAGCAAGTAGCCGTGTAAACTCTCCCTTCTTGCTCACCACTTCCAGCTGGTTGGCTTCTGAATTCAGGCTGGACTACATGTTAAATTTGTGTGGAAAGTGTTGTCTTTATTTCTCCTGCCCTCGTTACTTCAACCCTAGACCAACACCTGTCTGACTGGTCTCCGTTTCCTTTTAGCTCAGAGTTAAATCTTACTTTCTAAAACACAAAAGCAATGCAAAGAGTAACAGAATACTGAGGTATAGGGGAGAGAGGTGGAGAAGGCTCTCTCAGCTGAATGGGCTTGATCTTTTCAGGAAAGTGGGGGCCTCTTATCCACCTTTAGTGAAATAGGTCAACATGTGCTGAGGTTGGCTTTGAGGCAAGAAATAATTGGACCAGACAATATTAAGTACAGTGATAATTTATTATCTCCTCATTTTCTGGGCCCTTCCTACCAGCAAGTAATTTCATTTGCTAACTTCCTACCCCCTCTGATGATGGCATCCAGGTCTAAGCCATCATTACCTCTTGCCTGGCCTGCTACAGAAGCATCATCCCTGCTTCCACCCTTGCCTCCTACATTCCTTCTCAACATAGCAGGCAGAACAGTATAGAGTAGCCCTCTAAACACATATGTTTCCCCACAGCGTGTATTAGCTTTTAATATGCTAAGTATATATATTGTTTAATTTATCCCCACCCTCCAAAAATAATCTCTCAAGTAGAATATTGTATCTATTTTGCTCACTGCTGTATTGCCATTTCCTAGAAGAGTGCCTAGGGCATAGGAGATGCTCCTTAAAAACTTGTTAAAAATAGATAAATGAGTTAACTCCATACCAAATCATAATATGTTTATCTCTAATATTTTTTCATATATGCAAATTCCCAAACCAAAACAAAGCCTTTTTAAGAACAGGGGTGTTATTTTTTTGGTTCAGAAAAGATAGTCATGTTAGTTATGACTAATGTGATGGGCATCAATGAGGTTACTCAAATGAGAGGTAAGCAGGAGTGAAGAACCCAGTTCAAAATTTCAAACTGCCTGCTAATTTATCTCCTTGATTTCATCTCCCTTTATTGGGAAGTATTCGTGAAGCATCTGTTTGGTCCACATCTAACTGCAGGCAAGTAAAAACTGTAATAAAAATGGGAAATATACCCTGAAGCTCAGAGCAACTACTTTTTCAGACTCATGTTCATTGCTATAAGGTGTATCATTACTTAAAAATGTAATTTCTGTCTTGCTACGGGCAACAACTGCATAATTCAGCCTAGCCACTGCAGCTTGGAGTCCAGCTCACTTTCTTTTATATTTGTTCAGCCTTACCTTCAAGTTGCTGTGGCAACGAGATCTGTGTTCTGCAGAAGCTGAGAATATCAGTGGCCTCTGTTCAGTGCCCTGCTTTAAGTGAAGGAGAGGGTAGAGGTACTCAAGCAATCCACACATGCAGAGAGCTCGAGTGCAACATGGCCTGTGGCAAGCCATTGATGTGGGTAGAGTTTGGGCTCCTCAGTTCTTTTACAGTCTGTAGGATCGCTGTTGGTATGCGGGGGCGGGACAATTCTTCATTCTGCAGCACTGTTCTGTGCTGGAGCATCAAGTAGAGCATCCTGCCCAGCTCCCTCTTGTATTTCCAGATGCTTCCAGCTAAGAGCCACCTCTGCTGTGCTGAAGTGCCAGTGGTCTAGACATTGAAAAGTGCATGCAAGGCACAGACATGTGCCTTCTAACAACTGGACAAAATGCACTGGGGAGTAGTTACTGGAGGCTTACTGTGTGCACAGACTATCGAGTTGCATTGGGAATGCAAAAATACCCATTTTTCAAAGTCATCCTTTGAAAAATAAGATTGTCAGGTCTTTACCAAGCTGACATTTTTATATGACAGTCAAGGCCCAGTCTGCAAAGCTCTTATCCTGTGAATTTGAGTCAGGATAAATTTATTCTTAAAAAATATTCATGTTAACCTAAACTAACAGGTACTGAGAAACCCCGCAAAAATAAATAGATATGTCATGTTTCATTTTCCTTAGAAGTATAGCTCACATTTAAGTGTGGAATATATAGACTTACACTTTAACATTCTTGTAACACTGATCATATGCTAGTGTTCTTGCTGTAACTTTGTTTTCCTCTATACCCTTATTATATTGTGTGCTTGCATATATGATTTGATTTTGTGATAACTATTTTTTAAAAATATTTATTTGCTTAGAGAGAGAGAGAGCGCGTACAAGGTGGGGTGCGGGGGGCAGAGGGGAAGCAGACTCCTGCTGAGTGGGGAGCCCTGTGCTGGGCTCTTGATCCCACAACCCCAAGATCATGACCTGAGCTGAAACCAAGAGTTGGACACTCAACCAACTGAGACACGCAGGTGCCCCTATGTTAACTATTTTTAATAAAAAACTAATTTATGAACCTATCCAACACTACACAGTACAAAAAGATATCTAGTGACTGTACAGAAAGTCCCTCTCCCAAGAGGTTAGTGCTATGAATAGTTTCTTGTGGATCCTTCCAACAATTTTTGTTCATATATCAACATATGTATGAAGATATTTTCATTAAGAGACACCATACAAACGGGAACATTTTATATATATTTCCCTACCTTGGATTATTTTCCTTAACATGTAATGCCTTGCATTGCTGGTATTCAACAAATATTTGTTGAGTGATTGAATAACCATATATTGTTATTAGAATAGAATATATTCTATTAAAAGATACACAGTATTTTGTTATATGGATGTGCCCTAATTGGTTGGTTATGTCTGCTATTGAAATGCTGGTAGATTGTTTTCTAGTCTTTTTGATTACAAACAATGCTTTCATATATTATATGTTTGACTATTCTGCATCCTTTGCATTTCTGAGTCCCTAAAAGTGAATTTTGAGATATGCTCGTCAACTTTTGCAAAAAGCCAACTGGGATTTTGATAGGAATTGCATTGAATCTGTAAATCAACTTGGGGAGTATTGTCATTTTAACAAAATTAAGTTTTCTAATCCATGAACACAGGGTGTCTTTTTATTTATTTAGGTCCTCTTTAATCTCTTATGATGTTTTATAGTTTTTAATTTATAAATTTTGTACTTTTATTACATTTATTAGTAGGCATTTTATTCCCATTGATGTGATTGTGAATAGAATTATTAATTTCATTTTCATCTTAGTGCATATCTTTGAACATAGCTTTTCCCTCCCACCCAAATGAATGAGTGTATCTGTCGGATTAATTCCTAAATGTGGAGTTGCTGGGTTAAAGGGTGTGTATATTTTAGATAATATTTTGATATATGTTACCAAATTGGCCTCCAAAGAAGTTGCCCCAACTCCTATCAACAGATTTTAAGAGTGACTTTAATAAGCTATTTTTTGTACTATGTATTATGAAATTTTGAACCTTACCAATCTTGTGAGAGAAAAATGGTATCTTCTTTGTTTAATTACATTCACCCAGTTACAAATATGGTTGTATTTTTTGCATGTGGACTATCTTTTTTAAGGCCTTTGCCCAGTTTTTCTATTTGCAAATAACTTGTTAATATTCATGTATCAAGAGATTTGGATTTTGGGGGGTTAAACTAATTTTTAAGATGGCATAATTTAGAGTCATTGGAAGTGAGTATTTCAACTTGATGAAACAAGCGGCAGAGAGCTGGATTTGTAGCCATAGCTCCATAAGACTCTACTTGTCTGCACTCGTGTACTTTTGGCATTGGAGTCTGGCCAGTCAGGTTACAGTGAATAAAACAAGCATTTACTGAATGTCTAATTGGTGTTAGAAACCCTATTATAGTAATGAATGGAGACTGTTCTGTCTTCCTGGGTGCTCACAGTCTGGTGCAGAAAACTGATATCCTGATGGAGGGAGGGATTCATTTGGCCCATTTTTAACAGAGACATGTTCAAAAGTGTCAACAGTTTTTGACACTTTGGCTTGGTTTTGAAGGCTGGTTCTGCTAGGTTGACAATAAAGTGGGGGGAGTTCAGGCAGATGATAAATCAGGAGCAAAGGCCAGAAGAAAGTTCTGGCAAGTTTCAGGAGTTCTGTGGGGTTGGTGGGCGTTGGAGTATACCTCTAAGTGGTGGAACTGGTTAGAAGTAGGGCCAGGAAGGTAGGTTGAAGCCATGTTGTCCAGCTTGAATGTCAGGGTAAAGAGTTTAATTTTTGTATTTTGACTCTGGAGGACATCAGTGTTGTTGTTGCTTATTTATTTATTTTTAAGATTATTTATTTATTTGAGAGAGAGAGAAAGAGAGAGCAGGAGTGGGGAGGAGGGGCAGAGGGAGAGGGAGAAGCAAACTCCCTGCTGAACAGGGAACCTGAGGTGGAGCTCGATCCCAGGATCCCGAGATCATGACCTGAGCTGAAGGCAAATGCTTAACCAACTGAGCAATCCAGCACCCCATGGACATCAGTGTTTTTGAGGTATGGATTTTAATGTGGAGGCCCAGTCAATTAGTAATGGTGACAATGATGGTAAGATTTCTAAGAGTCATTTAAATATTACCTTCCTTAGCTCCACAAATTCTGTGTGAGGGTCTGTTAATAGTGATTTTTACAGATTTGAAACTCAGTTTTCTTAATAGTGTACCTAGAACATTAAATGATTATTTTTACATTGGTATAAAAAAATCATTTTTCCCCTTTCTATTTTGTATTGTATTCTTGGGTTTTATTTAGACGAGGAGTTATGCGCTCAAATGCCTCAAGTTCTGGATGGCCCTATAAATGACTGGTTGCCCAGTGAAAAGGGTTCATATTACCTGTGTGTGTGGGGACTGGTCAGAGCTCAGGCATTGTCTCAAGGGGGCATTAACTCAGTCTTATTAGAAGCTGGACCTGAGTGTTGGTAGAGCTTCTCATTTTTATCTGAATTCTCCCGGTATCCGAATATTGGCTCAAAAATTGCAAAATACTGGGCAGGCCTAACAAAACATCTGGCTTGGGTCACCAATCTGCCTTTATTGTAGGTGTTTATTCTAGCATTCGAGACCAGCCAAAATACTTAGGTAATTTAAGATTAAATCTCAATGCTATATAGTCTTCATCCTCTAGGGAAGAGACAGTCAAGACTCTTAAAAGAATTGCCATTCTGAGGATTAGAAGTATGATCACTTTTCATTAGTTTAGATGCTATCATTTAGGATCACATGAAGGAGGAAGATATTGTTTATATGATGTGGGAGAGTCATGAGTATGGAGCAGAAGGCAGATGATAGCTGGGTTTTTTGGGGGGGAGGGGAGATTTTAGAACTTCTAATAAGTAAATTTGTTTGCCAAAATCGAAAACATTAGAGAGTTTTAAGAATTTTAAATTTTAAAGCTGTCCAGAGAAAGACAAATACCGTATAATTACACTCATATGTGGAATTTAAGAAACAAAACAGATGAACATA
The DNA here is from genome assembly GCF_002201575.2 of Neomonachus schauinslandi. Lineage (NCBI taxonomy): Eukaryota > Metazoa > Chordata > Mammalia > Carnivora > Phocidae > Neomonachus > Neomonachus schauinslandi. The sequence goes on from NC_058406.1 coordinate 142,893,091, forward strand.
GCAGAAAGGAAGGAAAAATAAAATAAGATAAAAACAGAGAGAGAGGCAAACCATAAGAGACCCAGCTATAGGGAACAAACGGGGGGTTGGGGGGGGGGGGGGGGGGGGGGGGGTTGGGGTAACTGGGTGATAGGCATTACAGAGGGAACTTGATGTAATGAGCACTGGGTGTTACATGCAACTGGTGAATCACTAAATTCTACCCCTGAAACTAATAATACACTACATGTTAACTAACTTGAATTTAAATAAAAATAAAAAAAAATAAAGATGTCCAGAGAAATAAATTTTGATATGAAAGATATTTATTTTCAGAAGACAACTTATTTCTAGAAAAAACACAAAGCAAGATTTGAAAACTTAGAAGTCTATTTTGTATCCACTTTTTATGACTCAAAAAGAAATGGCCAAAATGCTATTTCAGGTTATTCAGGATCCTTCTTTATAGAAGTAGGAGACCGAATAAAACATGATTCTGTGAGGTCTGTTCATCTCTATGGGTCTTAATATTGAAATGAACAACTTGTTTTTAGGCAAACAGATGGTTTGAATTTAATTTTTAATAGCATATATGCTATGAATTATCAGAAGGTAATATGAATTAAAATAGCATATCAATTTTTTCACTTTGGTTTGGTGGGAGAAACCAGTATTGATTAGATCAAATAAAATACAACAGGTAAGCCTGTGCTATGTAGTAACCTAATACCTTATAGATACTAGGAATTATTATCAAAGTGATTATATTTTTGCCTCTTTATTCTTTCTTCTATTATTGGGGAGGTTGGGAAAATGTTTTAAGATAAATAAAAATATGTATATACAAATATTTTATTTATTTACTTAATTTATCTTTCATAAAGCACCACATCATATTCCCTGTACAAATCAACACTAATAAATAGAAGTTCCTTTTAGAGCCTTTGAACAATTAGAACACATTTTTTTCATTATTAATGGAAAATGACAAACTCACCAGCCTATTTGTGCAAATTTCCTGATTCATCATCTTAATGTAATAGTCCTGGAGGCAGCAGCAGCCTTAAGTAAAACTACCATTTATGTAGAGAAAGATTATTATTGTAGGTTGCTTGGATTATTATGCTTTGGCAAAAGGATACAAAAAGAAAATGCTTTGTCAACATGAAGCTAAAGGAAATACAATGATCAGCATGGAACATAATCAGATTTACAAATTTGTCTTTACCAATTATTTTATACATGTTTTCAAATTCTATCTTTCAACAACACTTTTTCCTGATTATAAAAGCAAATCATACTTATTGAAAAGATTTTGAAAATACTAAATCCAACCAAACAAAAAGCAAAAATAATCATCCGTAATCTCATCATCTAGAGATAATAACTGTGTAAGGAAAGTAGTGGATGGACTCTGAAGTCAGACACATCTTGGGTTTGAGTCAAGTCTTTTCTACTTACTGTTTGTCTTTAAAAGTTAGTTACTTGACTTTTCTATGTTTCAGCTTTTTCATCTATAAACTGGGGATAGTAATAGAATTTACCTTATAGGATTGTTGTGAGGTAATGCATTGAAAGTCTTTAGTAGACCTTTGCACATGGTAAATACTGAATCTACTACTTACTGTTGTTTTTTTGTTAGTCTTTTTTCCAAGCATATATTTTTATTTATAGTTAAGAACATATTGTATACTTTTTTCCCATATAACATCGTATCATATGCATTTTCTTGTGTAATTTCCAGTTGATAAACAGCCTTAGCCTAAATCATTGACCATATTACCAGTTGTTTCTTTAGGCTAAATTTCTAGATATCCCAGACCAACTGATGGCAGTCTACTTAGCTTACAGGAATATTCTAGCAGGAAATGATAGATTCTGGAGTTTTAATTTCCAACCATGACCTGATGGGGAAGATCATGTGCCTCTTTGGTGTGATCATTAAGCTCTGTGGGAGTTCAGTGAGTAGTGAGGAAATGTATAAGATGATGATGAGGGAGGATCCTGGAGCCTGTCAGACCACATTTGAATCTTGGTTCTGTGACTTGGGCAATATGTTTAACTTCCCTGGGCCCCTCCTGTCCAGTGAGGTGTAAAAATAATATCTATTTCATAGGATGGTGAAGATGAACTGGTTTGATATCGAATCCTGACATATGGTAAGCACTTAGTGAAATTAGCTCTTTATTGTTTGTTATATTCAACACTTAAAGTTTGTTTTTATAATTAAATGTGAGAGAATGGCAGTGGTTTTCACAAGTAATGTGAGAATGTGAATTGTAAGACATAAGATAAGGCAATACAAATATTTTTAGTGTAAAATGTTATTTTCCCCCTATTTCAAATGTAACAAATAGTTATCTGTTCTAAATTTATTATCCAGAGACAACAAAGGAAGAGGCATTTGATTTAATAAACCTTATGAGGAAATTTTAATAGCTTTTTCAGTGATTCAAAAATGGAATGTGATTTTTATCCAAATTATTCTTGTTAAAAGATGAATATGCTTTATGTTATTTCTTTTTTTTGCATCTTTTTTTAGAATGCATCTTTCAACTAGGATCTTTTTTTATTTTTTATTTTTTTAATTAATTTCAGAGGTAGAATTTAGTGATTTATCAGTTGTATGTAACACCCAGTGCTCATTACATCAAGTGCCCTCCTTAATGCCCATCTCCCAATTATTCCTTTCCCCCACCCACCTTCCCTCCAGCAACCCTCAGTTTGTTTCCTAGAGTTCAGCATCTCTTATGGCTTGCCTCCCTCTCAATTTTCATCTTATTTTTCCTTCCCTTCCCCTATGTTCATCTATTTTGTTTCCCAAGTTCCACATATGAGTGAAATCATTGGTATTTGTCTTTCTCTGACTGACTTATTTCACTTAGCATAATACCCTCTAGTTCCATCCACCTCATTGCAAATGGCAAGATTTCATTCTTTTTGATGGCTGAGTAATATTCCATTGTGTATATATACCATCTCTTCTTTATCCATTCATCTGTTAATGGACATCTGGGCTCTTTCCATAGTTTGGCTTTTGTGGACATTGCTGCTATAAACATTGGGGTGCATGTGCCCCTTCATATCACTATTTTTGTATCCTTTGGATAAATACATAGTAGTGAAATTGCTGGGTCATAGGGTAGCTCTATTTTTAACCTCCATGCTGTTTTCCAGAGTGGCTGCATCAGATTCCATTCCCACCAAGAGTGTAAGAGGGTTCCCCTTTCTCCACATCCTCGCCAACATCTGTTGTTTCCAGAGTTGTTAATTTTAGCCATTCTGACCAGTGTGAGGTGGTATCTCATTGTGGTTTTGATTTGTATTTCCTTGATGCGGAGTGATGTTGGGCATTTTTTCATGTGTCTGTTAGCCATTTGTCTTCTTTGGAGAAATACCTGTTCATGTCTTCTGCCCATTTCTTGACTGGGTTTTTTATTTTTTTGGGTGTTGAGTTTCTTAAGTTCTTTATAGATTTTGGATACTAGCCCTTTATCTCATAAGACATTTGCAAATGTCTTCTCCCATTACATAGGCTGCCTTTTAGTTTTGTTGACTGTTTCCTTGCTATGTTAGTGCTTTTTAAAGTTAAATTTAAGCAGAACCCCTGTAAATAATAATACTAGCATTTATAAAGTGCTTGGCATATACTAAACAATGGACTTGGTATTTTACTTATATTTACTCATGTGATGCTTACAGTGTCCTATGAATTAGGTTCTATTATTGTCTCCATTTATAGAAGAAACTGAGGCACAAAGTGGTTAAATCACTTGCTGAAGGTTATACAACTAATGAGATAATTCTGTCATATGTAGTCTTGCCCCAAAGACCATGCTTTTAACCTTCCATTCTGTTACTTAACATTCCAGTAGAAAAAGAGTCATAATTGATTAAATACAATACCAGTATGTTTACAGTGAGTTTGTTAACCCAAGAATTTGATTAATAATAAATTCAAGAGTAAGTTTTTTGAAATTCAACTATTTTGTGGAAATGCATTTATGAAAATTTCAATTAATCTTTTTTTCCCTTTCAGTTTTTCAGTTATGGAACAAAAATATTGTATCAAAACAATGAAGCTTTGCAGTCTAAATTCTTCCTACCCCTTCAAAAAGCCATGCTGCCACCTAATAGCTTTCAAGGAAAAGTGGCGTTTCTCACTGGGGGAGGTACTGGCCTTGGTAAAGGAATGACAGCTCTTCTGTCCAGCCTAGGTGCTCAGTGTGTGATCGCCAGCCGGTAAGTCACGCTCAGCAAGTTGCCTGGCAAGAGTCTATTATAAAACAATTCTGTGCCATGATTTTGAAAACACTCTTTGCCAGAGTCTTTTGTTTTTCATCTTAATTTTCTACGAAATATCCTTTAGATTATTTAAATAAATTTCCTTGGAAAAATCAGTTACAATTTGTAATGGTAGAAATACAGATGGACCGTGATTTACATTGATTCAATTTAGGATTTTTCGACTTTACGGTGGTGTGAAAGTGATACATACATTCAGTAGAAACTGTACTTGAAATTTTGAATTTGGAACTTTTCCCAGGCTAATAATATGTGGTAAGATGCTCTTTCATGATGCTGGCAGTGAATCGCAGCTCACAGTCAGCCACTCAATCATGAAGATAAACAACCGATAACACAACCGTTTTGTACCCAGACAACCTTTCTGTTTTTCACTTTCAGTACAGTATTCAATAAGTTTACATGAGATATTCAACACTTTATTATAAAACAGGCTTTGTGTCAGATGATTTTGCCCAACTATAGGCTAATTTAAGGTAGGCCAGGTTAAGCTATGATGTTCAGTAGCTTAGGTGTATTAAAATGCATTTTCACATTATGGTATTTTAAACTTATGATGGATTTACCATGGGTGTAACCCCACTGTTATGTTGAGGAAGATCCGTAATGATTGATTATGGAACTGATGATGTATACATTTCCCAAATTCAGTGATAAAATTTTTTTTCTTGTACCTGAAGCTTAAGTTAAAAAGTACTGTGTTGAGGCTGCTTTGTTTTCAGTAGGAGTGATTATAGTTACTGCTTCAAAGGATAGTTAGCCTTGTACTAGGATAATGGATATAATCCTTCCATTTTCTGTAAGATGGGCTGATGTTTCAAAATATCTATTGTGATAAATGTAGGAAGGATAAGGCCATGTAGATGGAATTTCTTAATTGGGCATATCCTGGGACCCTATAACTATGTAAGTCTAGAACTTTAGAGACTGGTCAAAAAAATCTACACCTTCTTCCTTTTTTGAATAGTGTAAAATTTTTAGATAAGCTGAATAAGAATCTGAATGACAAGTCACTATGTAATTTACAAAGGGCCAAAGGAATTTCTTTCAGATGTTTCCTTTAATGCAAATTGGCCAGAATATTTTTTTAAATATTATAATATTTTTACAAATATTAAAATATTATTTTCTTTGTAACACTACATAATTTATTTTTCATATTTATTTCAAGAGTATAAAACAATGCATATAATGCTTTTTTATCCTTAAATTCAGTCTAAAATCTACTAACATAAATTTTATACACATCAGATTTTATATAGTATTAGTTCACGTTGTGTTTTCTTTCTAAAGGAGGCTTGGGCAAGGGAACAGAAATTATTGTAATTAAGGAAATAATTTTATTTATTTTATTTTTCATGTTTCAAGTTTTTATTTAAATTCTAGTTAATTAACATATAGTGTAATATTGGTTTCAGGAGTAGAATTTAGTGATTCATCACTTACATATAACACCTAGTGCTCATCACAGGTGCCCTCTTTAATACCCATCACCCATCTAGTCCATCCCTCACCCACCTCCCTCCATCAACCCTCAGTTTGTTCTCTATAGTTAAGAGTCTCTTATGGTTTGCCCCGCTCTCTCTTTTTTTTTCCTTCCCCTATATTCATCTGTTTTGTTGCTTAAATTCCACATGAGTGAAATCATATGGTATTTGTCTTTCTTTGACTGACTTATTTCTCTTAGCATAATACTCTTAGTTCCATCCACATTGTTGCAAATGTCAAGATTTCATTCTTTTTGATCATTGGGTAATATTCCATTATATATATGTGTGTATACATACACACACACACATACATACATGCATACCGTATTTTCTTTATCCATTCATCAGTTGATGGACATTTGGGCTCTTTCCATAATTTGGCTATTGCTGATAATACTGCTATTAACAACAGGGTGCGTGTACCCCTTTGAATCAGGAAATAACTTTAAATCTGTGTATAGATATAAAACAACTAGTTTAAAAGTAAATAATTCAATAATTGAATATTAGATATATAAAAATTGTAGGAATTTAACTTTTAGAAAGTGAATTCATTCAAACTGATTTGTTTATAAATACAGCTTTTGTATTTTGTCAAGATTGCATCTGTTTAAGCTATAGATTCTCTTTGTTTTTTAATTTATGGAATTGAAAAAATATGAAGTCATTTCAGAACTCATGCAAAGTACTGTGTGTTTATTTCTAGGAAGATTGATGTTTTAAAAGCGACTGCAGAACAAATTTCTTCTCAAACTGGAAATAAGGTACATTAAAAAGAGTTATTTAATTCAGATTTAGGAATTAAAGCATGCTTAAATAACTTATTCATGTTTTTGGTTTAAGAAGCTTGAAAAATTTAGGATTCCTTTTTCTCTCTGATATTTTTCAGGTTCATGCAATTCAGTGTGATGTGAGGAATCCTGAAATGGTGCAAAACACTGTGTCGGAATTGATCAAAGTTGCAGGACATCCTGATGTAAGTGTAATGGTGATGAGGCCAAAGTATGAGGTGTTTGATGTTGATGCCACCCACCAAAATGTGCTAAGGATGCACTAAGGAAATAAAATATTGATGTGAGCAAGTGCTATGTTGAGAAGCATGTATTTTTTGTCCTTAGGAAAGATCCAGCTTTGCTCAAAGCAGGGAACAGATTAGGTGAACTGCTACACCATTGCCTTTCGGAGATACTTTAAAAATGCATTTACAGTCATATAGAACAAACTTGATTTCACTTTATTTAATAAGATTATGAAATAAGAAGAGCAGTTATCCAAGAGCACAATATCTAGTTTAAATGATGCATGCTCTTTGCTTTTCCTAATAACTTTTGATTATCTCTATCAGTAGAGAAGAATGGTACAAGTAAAGAAATCTGTAAGATACTCCAAATTTTTCCTTTTAAGACCTGAGATGTGCATGGGTATTTTGCTGTTTTCTGATTCACATATTGGAAAGAAGCAATTTCCTCCAGTAGTCTCAAAGAGAGCACTGTTCTAGTTAAAGATATTTTCAGACAGACCAAGAATATTGAATCTGCTAATAGAACTAGGCAGAATCTTTATTGATAGTGAAGAAACATGTTATCAACCAAGAGTTTCATTGGGTAAATTAAGCCAAACTGTCACCAGAAATTAAAAGACATTTTGAGATTCCTTGAAATACAGTATAGACAAATGGTAGATATGCTTAATCTGTATTTGTTTTCTTAATGATAGATTCTACCCTAATTTTGAGACAGGGATTAGGATTCTGAGATTTGGTAGATAACACAGGAGATTTTCACAGACTCAAAAAAAGTAAAACCAAACCAAATCTCATGGTATTATTTTATAGCAGACTATCAACTTTAGCTTTATTGTATTATTTGGATTAATAAGTTTTAGAAGTAAAAACTCTTCAGGGAAAATGTTCTTCCTTATCTAAAAAATTCTATTATTTGCCTTACTCATTTAATAGATTGTGATAAACAATGCAGCAGGGAATTTTATTTCTCCCACTGAAAGACTCTCTCCTAATGCTTGGAAGACCATAACTGACATAGTTCTAAATGGTACTGCCTATGTGACACTAGAAATTGGAAAGCAACTAATTAAAGCACAGAAAGGTATGTTTATTAATTTTTCATATATTTATCGGGTCCCTACTGCACACAGGTTCTATGATAAGCCCTGGGATATTTTCAAAAGTCAATAGGACAGTGTCAATACCTGTACAACTCATAGTCTAATGGAGAAGATAGATACTAAAATAATTACCACATGCTATGATATGGGAGCTATAATAAATACATATTTTGTGTGTATTGGAAACCCCAAGACAGGAATGACTAACTCTCCCTAGGGATGATTATCAGGTTGAGGAACAAGGTGCAACTTGGGCTGAATTTTCAAAGATCTAGATGTGGAGAAGTGGGGGTGGAAGGAAGGTGGGAGGTAAATGTAAATGTCCATGGAAAGAGGCCTGATGGAGGAGAAAAATGAGGTTTAGGGATTGATGACAAATGTGATGTGGTTAGAGATGAGGAGGGAGAATGGTGGGAAATGACTATTTGGAGGTGGGTTGGGTATAATTAGGAAAGTTCCTAGTACCAAAATAGAAAATTTGATTTTAATTCTGAAGGAAACGGGGAGTTATTTCCTTATGGATTTCTCTTGAAGGTGTTTCATGAAGAAAGTGACTTGATTGGATGGGGCGCCTGGGTGGCTCAGTCGTTAAGCGTCTGCCTTCGGCTCAGGTCATGGTCCCGGGGTCCTGGGATCGAGCCTCGCATCGGGCTCCCTGCTCGGCGGGAAGCCTGCTTCTCCCTCTCCCACTCCCCCTGCTTGTGTTCCCTCTCTGGCTGGCTGTGTCTCTCTGTCAAATAAATAAAATCTTAAAAAAAAAAAAAAGAAAGAAAGAAAGTGACTTGATTGGAAAGGATACTGGCAACAGTGTGGAGGATGGAAAAGATTAGGGAAGCCATTCCGAAGGGTTTGACTTTTCTCTTGGCATGTGGCTGCATGACAAAATCAACAGGCCTTACTGATTAGATGAGAGAGTTTGTGCTGAGTGAATAGTTTGGATGATGATGACATCAATGTGGTTGAGAACACTGGGGAGAATAGATCTAGAGGGAAATTCCTGAACATTTTTGTTTAGTACTATGTACAAACCTTATAAAAGTTCATGCAATATAGGTAGTAAATATATGTATAATATATGTATGTATGTATATACTTATATGTCTAGAATCAGTGTATATATGTTCATTTAAGGGACACTTACTGATGACTTTTGTGTAGCAGGTCTTGTATGCCCAAATGACAGAGATGGACAAATCTCTGTCCCTGAACAAGGGGAATGGGTTGGGACTTGAAAGATAGGGGTATTTCTCAGGGTGGAGAGTATTCTGAGCAAGGAAAAGGAAGAAGAATCCTTGTGTTCCTTGAAGGATGTCCTTTGGGTCTTGAGGGGAGAAGAGAAGGCATGGAGCTGGCCAGTTTCCTTCCTCTGGTTCAGAAGTCTTTGCCTCATTAGATTCAATTTCTTCTTCTTCTTCTTTTTTTTTTTTAAAGATTTTATTTATTTATTTGAGACAGAGAGAATGAGATACAGAGAGCATGAGAGGGAGGAGGGTCAGAGGGAGAAGCAGACTCCCTGCCGAGCAGGGAGCCTGATGCGGGACTCGATCCCGGGACTCCAGGATCATGACCTGAGCCGAAGGCAGTCGCTTAACCAACTGAGCCACCCAGGTGCCCAATTTCTTCTTCTTTTAAAAAAATTTTTAAAAAGATCTTATTTATTTATTAGAGAGAGAGCAAGCACAAGCGGGGGGGGGGCAGCAAGGAGAGGGAGAGGGAGAAGCAGGCTCCCTGCTGAGCAGGGAGCCCGATGCAGGACTTGATCCCAGGACCCTGGGACCATGACCTGAGCTGAAGGCAGACGCTTAACTGACTGAGACACCCAGACGCCCCATCAGTTTCTTCTTCTTTACTGTGTGGATAATTCTCAAGCCAGCTGGAGAAAGGATGTAGGAACAGGCAGAATGTTACTAGAGAGGTGCTGGCTGTTTCTGTGCATGTATAACCTCCATCCTTTCTCCATGCACTCATTGAAATCAAATCCCCAAGTCCCTCATTCCCACTACAGCAAAGTGAATATCAATTCCATTTGGAGTTTCCATGATTTTTGTTTGTTTTTGATTTTGTGGGGTTTTTTTGTTTGTTTGTGGCTTTTTTTTTCCCCCCAGAAGAGATGGATGATTGGGAAGGGAGACAGAGAAGAATGGGCTGGCTCTTCTCTCTCTCTTTCCCTGTCCAAGGATCCTTGACCTCTGTGTCTCTTCTCTCTCCCTTTGACTCTGTCTGATTTTCTCTCTCCTTATGTCTTATTCATTTCTATATTTCTTTCTCTGTCTCTGTCAGCTCTTCACTCTGGGTTCCCTATTTTGCTTGGTCTCTCTCCTCTTTGTGTTTCTCTGCCTCATTGTCTCTTTTGTTCCTTCTCTGACTCTTGATTTCTGTCTGACTCTCCCTTCTTTTCTCATTGTTGTCTTTCATTTTAACAGACTATGATCTATTTTTATTCTCACATTGGATTAAAATTTTGTGGGCTTCATTAAAAATATATTAGCTAAGACTTTTTAAAAGATGGAAGCCAGTTTTTATTCTTCCAAGATTCCTGTCAGTTATTGATGCCATAACCTGACAGAGTTTGAAGTTGTACCACTAGGCTCTGGAGAGTACAATGCACAGGGTCTGTTCTGGTACTAGAGCAACTGTTAAGGAACTCAGGTGCTAATGATCTCTGAAGTATGTCAAAGAAGTCAGTTCAGGGGGTAGGCAATCTATGATTGTCTGTGGTCAGAAGTAGGTTTGGTGGTCTGGAATCGAAGGAGTCAGTCAAGGTAAGATATCCAGGGAAGTCAGACTAGAGAAGATAAGGGTACCAGCAACTGAAAGATAGACATTTGCTTGCAGGAATTGTTGACATACACTCGGAGAGGGGATAGCAGATGACTGAGGATCAAGAGAGCAGTGGCCGTAGCTAGAGAAGCTAAGAATTAGAAGGACATTATTAAACTATGTTTATAAGTAGCATTGATGCAAAATTAGTAATTATGAACAAATGAAACATTTAGGAAACTCCTAAAGACATTAGCTCAGTGTGCTCTTATAACCACAAAGGTCAGTAAATACATGACTGATCCTTATTGAGAAGGATATTGAAAATATTATGCTGAGGTCCATTCATCTCTAGGATATCATGTATCAGTATAAAAATTAGTGAACAGTATGGAAAAGAATACCTAATTTTATTGAAGAATGAGAGAACTTCCAATGAGAAGAGACTACAAAAGAGACTAATATGGGGTTTTATTTAAATCTAGTCACAAAGGATAGGATAAATATTAAATTTTTCCATCAAACCCTAGATCATTAGAAACAAGAGATACCTCTTGAAACTCACAAGAGGTGATTTTAGGACACGTAAGAAGTATTTTTTAAAAAAGATTTATTTATTATTTTAGAGAAAGGAAGAGTGTGGGTGGGGTGGGGCAGGGGAGAAGGAGGGAGAGAATCTCAAGCTGACTCCCTGCCAAGCATGGAGCATGACTTAGGGCTCGATCCCGAGATCACGGTCCAAGCCGAAATCAAGAGTTGGTTGCCTAACTGACTGAGCCACCCAGGTGCCCCAGGAGAGATAAGAAATACTTTATTGAGGTAGCACTAATAATACGTTATACCACTATGGTACTTTTTAATTTACAAAGTACTTTCATATTATAGTATGCAAACAGTATGAAATCAAGATTATTACAAGCTGATTAAAGAAAAGAGTAAATCAATGCATAACATAACTTGAATGTATTAATTTTAGTTTGCTAAAATTGAGATACAATTTATATATAGTGAGATCCACAGATTTTATATGTTCAAACTGAACTTTTGATAAACTTAAACACTTAGGTAACCATTGCCCCAGCCAAGACATAGAACATTTCCACTGCCACCAAAGGTTCCCTCTTGCTATCTTCTACTTACTCCTCACTATATATATATACTTTTTTTTTTTGAGAGAGAGAGAGCATGAGGGAGGGGAGGGGCGAGGGAGAGGGAGAGAGAGAATCCTAAGCAGACTCTGTGCTGAGTGTAGAGCCAACAATCTCATGACCTTGAGACCATGACCTGAGGCAAAAATCAAGAGTTGGACGCTTAACCAATTGAGCTACCCAGGCACCCCCACTATCTTAGTTTTTTTTTTTTTAAATTTTATTTGTTTATTTATTTGAGAGAGAGAGAGAGAGAGAAACAGCATGAGAGGGGATAGGGTCAGAGGGAGAAGCAGGCTCCCTGCTGAGCCGGGAGCCCGATGTGGGACTCGATCCCGGGACTCCGGGATCATGACCTGAGCCGAAGGCAGTCGCTTAACCAACTGAGCCACCCAGGTGCCCTATCTTAGTTTTTAATCTATTTTTATTGGATTGTTTGTCTTTTTTATTATTGATTTTTAGAAATTCTTTGTTTAATCTGAATACTTTGTCCGATATAGTATGTATTTAGAATATTTTCTCCCAATCTGTTGCTTCTCTTTTCATTTCCTTATCAGTATCTTTTGGGGAGCAGAAGAAACTACATTTTGACAAATCCACCAAACTGTTTTCCAAATTGGCTCTAGGAAGTTGCATTCCCAACAGCAATTTATAAGATGCATCTGCGCCACATTCCGGCCCACACCAGATTGGTTCTATTACATTTTAGCCTTCCTCAGTTTGTGTAGTGGTCCCTCATTTGTGATATTAACTTATATTTCCCTAGTAACTAATGAAGTTGAGCATCTTTTCATGTGATTATTTATCAGTTGTATAAATTCTTTGAAGTGTCTGTTCTAATCTTTTGTCCATTTTCTTATTAGGTTGTTTGTCTTCTTGGTGTTGAATTGAAAATTTATTTTACATATTCTGAATATAAATCTTTTATCAGATGTATGTTTTGCAAATATCTTTTCTCAGTCTATGATTTGTCTTTTCATGTTCTTAACAATGTCTTCTGAAGATGAAATATTCTTAATTTCGATGTTCAACATAATGAAATTTTTCTTTTATGACTCATGCTTTTTGAGTCCTAACTAAGAGATCTTTCCTTAATCCAAGGTAACAATTAATTTCTCTGTTGTTTTCTTCTGGAACTATTTTAGTTTTCACTGTTACATTTAGGTTATCCATTTTGATTTAAGGTTTGCATTTGGAATGAGATAGCAGTCCAGGTGAATTTTTGGCATACATCTGTCCATCCTTTTCTCAGTGAAATACTTTGGTCCTATTGTGGAAAATCAGTTGATGATATAAATGTAGGTCAATTTCTGAGCTCTCTATTCTGTTCAAATGATATATCTATCATTATTTGATTACCTAGCTTTATAATACATACATACATCATATATAGATTACTTTAGCTTTATATTAACTTGACATCTGGTATTGTGAATCCTCCAACTATTCTTTTTTTCAAAATTGCTTTCATTGTTCTGTGTTCTTAGCATTTTCATATAAATTTAGAATTCAGTAATTTTTACAAAAGAGTCTACTGAAATTTTGACCAAGGTTGTGGTAAATCTATAGATTATATTGGGAAGAAGTGACATTTTGACAATAACATCTTTCAGTCCATCAGCATGCAATGTCTTTCCATTTGTTTAGGTCTTTAATTTCTGTTAGCAATGTTTTGCTATTTTCAGTATGTAGTCTTATATAAATTTTGTTAAATTTCTGCCAAATAGTTTTATATTTTTGGTGCTATTTTAAATTATACCATTTTCTAAATTTTATAATTATTTGCTTCTAGTATTTAGAAACACAGTGGACTTGTTTTTGTATATTAACCTTTTTTCTATGAGCTTGCTACAATTACTTAATAGTTCTTACAACTTTTTCAGTAGATGCCTTAGGATTTTCTATATTCTTTTTTTTTTTTTTTTTAAAGATTTTTTATTTATTTATTTGAGAGAGAGAGAATGAAAGACAGAGAGCATGAGAGGGAGGAGGGTCAGAGGGAGAAGCAGACTCCCCGCCGAGCAGGGAGCCTTACGCGGGACTCGATCCCGGGACTCCAGGATCATGACCTGAGCCGAAGGCAGTCGCTTAACCAACTGAGCCACCCAGGCGCCCTGGATTTTCTATATTCTTAATAATTGTGAAAAAAGACAATTTTTATGTCTTTCTTTCTAATCTGTATTTCCTTTTCTTGCCTTATTTTACCAGCTAGGACTTCCAGTACAATGTTGAATAGCAGTGGTGAAAGCAAATATTTCTTCTTGATAGCAGGGGGAAAGCACTCAGATAGTCATCATTAATTAAAAATTTACCTGTAGGTTTTCATAAATGCTCTTTATCAGTTGAGGAAATTTGCTTCTGCATGTAGTTTGCTGACAGTTTTTAAAAAAATCATGAATAGGTATTAAATTCATCTAATCTATCTTTATTGAGGTGCTGATTAGTATGGTAAATTCCATTGATTAATTTTTGAATTTTTATACAAGCTTTGCGTTATGAATCTAAATCCTGCTTGGTTATGATATATTATCCTATTTGTATATTGCCAGATTTTTTTTGCTAAAATTTTCTTAAGGCTCACTTTTTCAGCTTCCAGATATTACTTTTAATTGAGTTTCTTAGAGCCATGACAGTGCTTGTTCAGTTCAGGGATGAGCCAGATATTTGAGGGGAATTTATATGCAGATGTTGCATCCTCCTTTCCACCTGTTCGGGCAGTTCTCAGCTCTGATTTTTGTGAACAGATGATGTATTGGCTACAGCCCTGCTTTTTGAAATTGATATCATGTTTAACCTACATCCAAAAAATGTCTCTTGTGTCTCTCTGTCGAAAACATATTAGATGAGTGTTCAACATGTCATGATATACGTCCTATTTGGCTGTTTATCAGAATCTTAAATTACTTGATATTCAAATGAAAATATTGGCCACATATCCATGATTGTCTTTAAAAAACATACTTGTTTGGATTCTATCTAAATAAAACAATTTTTTCTTAAATTTTATTATAGGATAGACTACCCAGATATTATACTTGATTTTGGACTAGCTTTGGTAACTGAGTCACATGAACTACTTCATACCAAGAAGCTATAATTCCTTCCACGTAAGATCATATGAGAATTCTGTAGTCATTACTGCAACTTCTGTAATTATTAAATAAAGATAGATGATGACCCAACAGGTGTTAGAATACTGAACAAGCAAAAAGCAAAACATTAATTATAAGGAAATGTTTTACTTTTAACCAAATTTTCTTCCTCTCTCTCTCTCCCCCTCTCCTTTCCTCCTTTCCTTTCATCTTTCCTTCTTTTTTAAAAACACCATTTATTGAGTGCTTATTCTGTATCAGGTCTTGTTCTAAATGCTGAACATTTATTAACTCATTTAATATTTGCAGTTACACTGTAAGATATGACCTATTTTATTCCCATATAGTTACAGGTGGATCAGAGTTAGTCTTTTTTAATAGATGACATAGATGTTTTAAATTCTCAGTTCTACAGATAAGAAACTATGGTTTATTAAATACCTAATAAGCATTAACTATTATTGTTAAAATTGACAATTGGCATTTTATTTTTAGAGAGAGAGAGTGTGTCTGAGTGGGTGCGGGGTGTGGAAGGGGAAGAGAGAATCTTAAGTAGGCTCCATGCTCAGCAGGGAGCCCTATGTGGGGCTGTGGGGCTCAGTCTCAGGACCCTGAGATCATGACCTGAGCCCTGAGGCGAAATCAAGAGTCAGATGCTTAACTGACTGAGCCACCCAGGTGCCCCTACAATTGACATATTTTTAAAGTCTAGTGAGAAAAAAGAAGGAACTGTAATTCAGTTTAAGTCATAGTCACTAGTTTATATGTGATACTTAGACACTTAGGGAGTTGTGATGTTTTTACATTTACTCAGCGTTCTCATCTATAAAACAAATTGCATAATTAATTACTTCTCCAAGATTTAGTAATAAAACAAACTGAGAGCTACAAAAGCTTCATGAAAAATATAAATTGCTTTACCAATGTGCATGGGCTTCTTCATGCATGTGAATAAACATATGGTAGCCTAGATAATTTAAAGAATTTGGTGGAGATAATTTTCAGAGCTTCGGAGTATCTAAGCATCAGGGATAGTCAGAAGCAGTCCAAGACAGCTTGAACTATGTGAGGCCTGTATGGGGGAGAGGGAGGGAGTGAAAGGTCACTGTTTAGGCAGATTAATCATGTAAAATGAGGGGAAAGAGGAAAGAGGAAAGTAAGAAACATCTCCAAAGGAAATTGTGGATAGATGGGTGTCATTGGAAGAATTCCTGAGGTAATCTTACCAGCAGCCTTGTGTAGAGGAAGAGTAAATTGAACCAATTCACTAATTGAAGAAAGAATTAAAAAAGAGAGCATCCTTTTGGTCAATAAATATGAAGAAATAGTTGAAAGCTTTGAACTGGGTAAAATACTTTATACCTTTCATATGCTAAGTTTTAATAAATTATCAGAAAACCCAAGGTTTTTAGTGATCTTGCTGTCCTAGTCCCTAGTGTGTGAACTGTAAACACAAAAATAAATTTTAAAATAGTCTTATTTCCAACCCGTTGATACTGTCCTTTGCCAGTTCCTTTTCCCTCACTCCCCGTCATCTAGTGCCCTCACGCTGTCTAATCTCACTTCCTTCCATAACCACCCCTTGTTTGGCTGTTCTTTTACATGTATTCTGACTAGAACCATTTGTCTCTAAGCAGTACAGAATCTTCATGCCCAACTCTAGTTCCACAACTCAATGAAAGATGCCTGTTCAGGGGCACCTGGGTGGCTCAGTCGTTAAGCATCTGCCTTCAGCTCAGGTCATGATCCCAGGGTCCTGGGATCGAGCCCCGCATCAGGCTCCCTGCTCTGCGGGGAGCCTGCTTCTCCCTCTCCCACTCCCCCTGCTTGTGTTCCTTCTCTCACTATCTCTCTCTCTGTCAAATAAATAAATAAAATCTTAAAAAAAAAAAAAGAAAGATGCCCATTCAGAGGCCATGATGCACACCTTAGCATTTCAAAGTACGCATGCTGCGTGTTGTTATTATTCCCTGTTGTAAGTCTTCTTGTCCCATCCACCAAGATTGGAAATGCTTTTACCTAACAGGATACATTACTCATATCCCACATGCAAATCCTTTCTGCCCTGTCTCCATTCCTCTCCCCATGAGTTCCTAACTCATTACTAAGCACAAAGGTGATGCTTTGTTCATGAAATGAAACATTTTTGAGACCGACAAAAACAAGAGGAGTTGAGGGCATATTTAACGCTGCTTTCAGTGATGTCAGTCAACTTCACTACTAGAAGAAAAGAAGACGACTGGTCATTTTGACAAAATCGAGTGGTATGGAAACAGTGCTCCTTGTTTGACAAGAAAGGAATCGTAGATCAGGAGTAGAATGTGGCTATCTTTCAGTCATATGAGTGCAAGTTAAATGCTGTTTAGGTTTTAAAGTATATTAGGACCATATGGGTACCTTTCTGTGTATTGTGTCCATTGCCTTCCTTAGAAGAGTGGGTGCATTTAAAGAATGTTTAAAAACATTTCTAGGGGCACCTGGGTGGCTCAGTCGGTTAGGGTTCTTCCTTTGGCTCAGGTCATGATCCCATGGTCCTGGGACTGAGCCCTGTGTCAGGCTCCATGCTCAGCAGGGAGCCTGCTTCTTCCTCTCCCTCTGCCTGCCTGTCTGCCTACTTGTGATCTCTCTCTCTCTGTCAAATAAATAAATAAATAAAATCTTTAAAAAAATAAAAAATAAATGAAAAATAAAAACATTTCTAGTCATCATTTGGAATTTATTAAGGTAGCATTAGTATCCTTTTTAAAATCACTTTTTGGGAGCGCCTGGGTGGCTCAGTCGTTAAGCATCTGCCTTCAGCTCAGGTTGTGATCCCAGGGTCCTGGGATCGAGCCCCGCATCAGGCTCCCTGCTCCGCGGGAAGCCTGCTTCTCCCTCTCCCACTCCCCCTGCTTGTGTTCCCTCTCTCGCTGTGTCTCTCTCTGTCAAAAAAATAAGTAAAATCTTTAAAAATAAATAAATAAATAAAATCACTTTTTGCTGGAGTTATCTTGCTAGTTTGATGGAGCATTTAAATTTCATTTGTTAAAATTTATTGTAGTAACCATATGTAGCTTACTTTGGTGTATTATGAAGATAATATAAAGGTAAGGTGATTTGGAAATTTTGAATCCTTTTTTCTTTTAAACTATGTAATTGGAAATTTCTTGGAGAGGCAATTTTACGTAGTGGTTAAGAGTGTAGGCTTTAGAATCACACTGTCTGTTCTCATCCTGGTTATACCTCTTAATACTCGTGTGAGCTTGGGCAGGTTACTTCTCTGTGCCTCAGTGTCTTCTGTAAATCAGGGATAATAGTAGAACTCCTCCCGAGGATTGCTATGATGATTAAGTGAACTAGTACCTGTAAAGTGTTAAGAACAATGCCTGGCCTAGACTAGTGCTCGGTAAGTGTTAGCTATTAAAGAAAATATTAGGTTCCTCCAAGATAAGTGTATTTTTACTACCTCTTTTACAAGGGGACCATAAAGTGTCTGAATTTGAGACCAGGACCTATAATTAAAATAGACTAGAAAAACCAGAGCCCTGATACCACTTATTGTAATTAAACTTGCAAGTTCAACCTATATGAAAGATGTGTATATTAAATGTTGAACTGAAATAAGGCTTTACTAAGTAAATAATATATTTTTAGGAAGTTATTTTGTTTTTTAAAGTTATATAATCCTCCTTTGATTAACTCTTAGAGCACTGATGATTTTTAGATTTAAATTTAATCTGAGCTTCTATTGAAAAGTGGATGAGAGACAGGGTCCTCTGTTCCCTAATCCAAAAGACAGAGAAGCACAGTTTTCTCTTCTTGCCATGATTGGCAATAAGATTAATTGCTGACAATAATGGAAGAGTTAAAACTGCAAATAATATCTCAATTGTATGTTTAGAAAGTATAAGGAGTCCAGTGTTACTTATGTGTAATGTATAATGCCAAGAGAGTTAAGAAATAAGGATAGGGGGTGTGGAGTTTACCCTCTGGAGATTAGTAAAGTATAATTGAAGAATCTTAAGAAGAGATACGTTCTCAGTGGAGATTGAAGCATAATTGATGACTGAGGGGAAAACCCAGTGAAGAGAAGTGTTAAAGGAAAAAGAAGAAAGAACCAATGAAAGAATGGTCTAGTCCCAGGAGCTGTGAATCAGAAACACAGGTGGAGGGTCTTACTCTGGGATATGGAAAAAGTTGATGGGTGATGTTGAGAGCCTAGGTGAAACTGCAGATGTATCTTTCCAATGGCATTCACCCTCAGTTTGTAATAGTGTTAAAATCCCTTCCTTGTAAGAGTGGAGAAAGCAGTACTAGTATTGAGTTGAGGATGGATGTCTTGAGACAACATGGTGGCTAGGCATTAAGTGATTAATTCATGTAATTGTCTAGGTGGTAAATAAGCAAGTTAGAGCAGGAGGGAATTATAAGCCTAAAGAATGTGAGAGGAAAAAACCCAGAATTTATAATGAGGTCTCAAGGAGCACGTGCAGTATGAGGGTGTGAGAGAACGGGAAGGACAGGATCTAGAGAATGAGGCACTGTATCCATATTTTGGCATGATGACAAAGCTCAGGTTGTGGCTCTGTTGGGTAGTAGTGAAGGTTGTTGGGAATGGGGAGATCATAGAACTGTGAGATTTCTAATCTTGTCCACCTGGTTGTTGAATTCTATCAGGATGATGACAGAAGTTGGGTTTGAGATGTGGCTATAGATGCTTGTGTAGGTTTAAGGCCAGGAGTCAAATTTCAGCACAATTGGCAGAGTAACTGGGAAGACAAACATCAGTTGAAGTTACAGGTAGTAGTTAAAAAGCTGGATATTATCGGTTTCAAAATGGTGCTTTTTTCATGAGGGTAAAAGAATAATAGGTAGAATCAACAGCAACAATTAATTAATGAGTAATCCGTAAAATTGAATGACTTTTGCTGGACACTCCCTATTTTCCTATTTTACAGATGTTAAATCCTCAGCCCAGAGCAGGGAAGTGACTTGGCCAAGGTCACACAGCTGTATAACTAGTAAATAGTAGAATCAATATTCAGGCCCAGATATCTTTATACTATTCTACCTCTGTTGGTTATGGGAACTGAAATTGTTTATTATTTTAATTTTCATAACTTGGATTGAAACTAGATTTTAGAACTTTTGAGTCTTTTGAAATTGGACATAATCTTGCATTTTATTATTTTTAATAGACAATGTGATTTTTTTTAACGATTTTATTTTTAAGTAATCTCTACATCTAATGTGGTGCTCGAACTTACAACCCAGAGATCAAGAGTTACATGCTCCACTGACTGAGCCAGCCAGCTGTCTCTAGACTGTGATTTTTAGTGTTTCTTTGTTATTATTTTTTACCGTTTTTAAGTAATGAAGCCACTTGAAGCTTGAAATATGTGGTGATGAAGAGCTGGATTCTCTTATTAAGGCTACCATCACTGGGGGTGGTGTGATCCCGCACATCCACAAGTCTCTGATTGGAAAGAAGGGACAGCAGAAAACCATTAGAGCATTGTTTTAACTAACCCTCTTCCTCCCCGTCATTGTACTATACCTGGGACAGAAGAAATAATGGGGATATGTGGAATTTTAAAAAGAGGCGGATGGAAAAGCATAGATAGTTCCTGTAGATGCGATAAGAGACATTTGTATGTTCTTAGACTCAAAGTTTGATAAAGTACCTTTCCATGTGGCAGCACTTGTGTGTTGACTGGCTAGGTTTCTCCTGTGTGTTTTATACAAAAAAAATGGAATCGATAAACCATTTTCTACAAAAAAAAAAAAAAAAAAAAAAAAAAAAAGGATTTTTCTCTTTTTTTCTTTTTTTTTTTTTAAAAAAAAAAAAAATACTTTTTACTTTTTTTTAAAAAAAAAAAAAAAAAAAAAAAAAGACAGGCTATTGCTCCCTTTCTCCATTTACTTGATCTCAATAAATAACAGATTCATTTCTGCTTGTCTGCACTGGGATGTTAGAAATTTGGCATTTCCAAACCTCTTCTATAGGAAGTTATTCTAATTTAAAGAATTGGCCTTGGGATACCTGGGTGGCTCAGTCAGTTAAGCATCTACCTTTGGCTCAGGTCATGATCCCGGGGTCTTGGGATCAAATCCTGCATCGGGCTTCTTGCTAAGCGAGGAGCCTGCTTCTCCCTCTGCCTGCCGCACCCCCTGCTTGTACTCACTCTTTCTCTCTCTGATAAATAAATAAATAAATAAATAAATAAATAAATAAATAAATAAATAAAATCTTTAAAAAAAGAAAAAAATAAAAACATAAAAAAATTAAAGAATTGGCCTTTCTTCAAAAAGAAAATTTATCAATGACTAATTGACTAATTGTCTAATTGACTAATATGACTAATAATTCTCAATGGGAATCTGAGAATTCTTTATTTTTGAGCTTTTAGGACAACTTTTCATTCATTTTTTTTTTTTTTAAGATTTATTCATTTATTTTAGAGAGTGTGTGTGCGTGGGGCAGGGGCAGAAGGAACAGAGAGAAATCCTCAGGTGGACTCCACGCTGAGTCCAGAGCCTGACGTGGGGCTCTATCCCAGGACTCTGAGATCATGACCTGAGCCAAAATCAAGAGTCGGACACTTAACTGACTGAGACACCCAGGCGCTCTACCACTGTTCATTCTTTAAAGTCCAGCTGTGTTGTTCTACTCTGCAGCTTTAACCCAATTAGGATAGTACAGTTTCAAAATTTTACCTCCTTCTTACACTCAGAGGCAGCGCTGTCTCATTCTAAGCAGTGGGTGACCCAGATCTTCTAGGCTGAGAAAATAAAACCTAAAGGGAGAAAGAAGAGAACAGTATCTTTCATCTTCAGTATCTGAATTATATAAAATGGTTTAATTCTTCCTCTTTCACACCTGAATAAACATTTGTTAAATCTGAATCAGAAGTTAGAGCACTTTCTACTGCAGCATTTGCTTTATATAAGTAATTATCACTTTTTTAAGTAGTTTTTATGATTTTGCTGTAAGAGTGATGCAGTTATAGCATCTGTTGTCAATGTTCTGTAATTGTGTACATGATTGTTCTACATCCCCCCTTTTCCACAGAGTGATTTTGGAAGCAAAGTAATTTTCAGAGCTCTGAAAGAAGCAGAGTTTGATATAAAAAGGAGTTACCATAATGATTAACCATTGTTTCTCATACCCTCAAAATGGCACTCCTGCCCCACTTTTCACCCCTCATGTTGTCCAGGATGTGCAGAGTTTCGTTACTATTTTGGAAAATGCAGAGGGAAGAGAAACTAAATATTTTTGGAGGAGGAATAAAATGTATCTGAATATTCTTCAAATTATTTTTATTATCTTTCAAACTTGTAGTCCTTTAAATTTCTTAAAGTATGTACTGCTTTATAAAATATATATAGTTTCATCCTTTTGCAAATATTAAACTTGCAATATTTTCTAGTGTAGAGCCTCATTAAGAAATAGAAAATCACTGATTTCTTAGCAGCTAAAGATTATTATTTTAAACTTTCATTCATTCATTCAATTTATTGAGAACCTATTATGTCCCAAGCACTGTTGATTACTGTAAGTTTGGTGTCACTTTTTAATATAGCTTTATACAGTCAGTTATTTTCAAAAGCAATTTGGAAAACCAAAAATGTAAATGTTTACTGACATATTTACTGTTTCTGACAGCCATCATTTCATCTGAAGATTTGAGTTTCTATTTAGTATCATTTTTATTTCGCCTAAAGAACTTTTTTCAGTATTTCGTGTAGTGCACATCTGCTGGTGTTGAATTCTTGCAGCCTTTGTTTGTCAGAAAATATCGCTTTTATTTTTGAGACTATTTTTGCTGTGTACTGAATTCAGGGTTAACAGGTTTTTTGTTTTGTTTTGTTTTGTTTTTCATTTTCAGCACCTTCAAGTTTTCATTCTCTTGTTCTCTAGCTAACATTGTTTCTGATGATGTCAGTGAATATTTTTATTATCTGTTCCCTTATTTATGTTGTTTTCTGTTTCCTCTGATTGCTATTAAGATTTTCTCTTTTGGGTACCTGGCTGGCTCAGTTGGTGGAGCAGGTGACTCTTGATCTCAGACTTGTAAGTTCAAGCCGCACGTTGGGTGTAGAGATTATTTAAAATAACATGTTGAAAAAAAGAAATATTCTCTTTATCACTGGTTTCGAGTGACTGATTATAATATGCCCTGGTATGGTTTTCTTTGTATTTATCCTGCCTAGGATTTGTTTAGCGCCCTGGATTATAGTTTTTGCCAAATATGGAAAATTTTCAGACCTTGTTTCTCCAAGTGATTTTTCTGCCCCTTCCTTCTGGGACACCAATTGTACACATGTTAGCATGCTAGATACTGTTCTACAACTCACTGAAGCTCTGGTTGGTTTTTTCCCTTCCCAACTATTTTCCTTCCACTGATCCTCCATTTTGAATGATAGGTGTTGCCTTGTCTTCAAGAGCATGGATCTTTTCTTCTACAACTAAGCCCATGCTTTAATTTTTCACTTTAGATATTGTATTTTTTTGCTTTAGAATTTCTATTTGGTTTTATTTTTGCATTTTGCATTTCACTTATTACACTCATTTTCCTTGAAATCTTTTAGAATATTTACAGTATCATTTTAAAGGTCTTTGTCTGCTAATTCCATCTTTTCTGTTATTTCTGAGGCTCTTTCTATTAACTAATTTTTCTCCCAGTTATACTTCTGTGTCTTTTTTGTGTAGCAAGTTTTGATTGCGAGCTATGAATGTTATGCTGTTGAGTGTTGTATGTGTATTAAAATTTTCCTTTGAAGTGTTTTGAATTTTATTTTAGCATATAGTTAAGTTACTTGTGGATCAGCTCCATCATTTCAGTGTTCATTTTTAAGCTTTATTTGGGTACATCTAGAGTAGCCTTTACTTTTGAGCTAATTCAACTCTCTCTTTTTTTTTTTTTTTTTTTAAAGATTTTATTTATTTATTTGACAGAGGGAACACAAGCAGGGGGAGTGGGAGAGGGAGAAGCAGACTTCCCACTGAGCAGGGAGCCCGATGCAGGGCTCGATCCCTGGACCCTGGGATCATGACCTGAGCCGAAGGCAGACACTTAACAACTGAGCCACCCAGTTTAACTCTCCTAATAAGGCCTGGCCTTTCTGAATTCTCCACTGAAAGTCCTGGATGTTCAGTGAAGCTGCCTAGAACTCACTCATCTCCCAGCCTATGTGAGCTCTGGGAATTGTTCAGCTTACAGCTCCCTGGCGGTTCTTTGCCTGGTCTAATGAAATCTCCCCCTAAACGTGTACAGCTTGATATTTGGCCAAAGACTCAAGGAGATACTCCGCAGATTTATCGAGCTCTATCTCTGCATACTTCCCTCCCTGGGGGAACTCTCCTCACAAATTCCAACTTGCTCAGTCTCCCCAAACTCTGATCTCCATCTCCTCAACTCAGTGAGAGTGCTATGTTTTGCTTGTATTTCCCCTCCTTATCTCACAGTCTATATAGTGTACAGTATGTGTATGTATATACATATATATACAGTGTGTGTATATTTGTAGTTTACACCATAGTATACTATATAGTATATAGTATATGTATAGTACCTTTAGGCAAAAATCTGGGGTGACCTTAGGGCTCATTTCATTTTTCTTCTCTCAGGGATCATTGTCTTTCCCTGCTTGCTGTACAGTATCTAAAAATAGTTGTATCATATAATTATATATCTTATACAGTTTTCTTGCTGTTTACAGGGGGAGGGCAAGTCCATCATGGCTGGAAGCCAAGTCCCTGCTAATATAGTCTTGATTCTGATTTATTCTTATTTTTAAGATTTTATTTATTTATTTATTTGTCAGAGAGAGAGAGTACAAGCAGGGGGAGCAATAGAGGGAGAGGGAGAAGCAGGCTCTCCATTGAGCAGGGAAGCCCAATGTGGGGCTCCATCCCAAGGCCCTGGGATCATGACCTGAGCTGAAGGCAGATGCTTAACCAACCGACTGAGCCACCCAGGCATCCCTGATTTATTCTTATTTAAGTGGGTGCTTAGTTCATGGAAATCCAATCCAGCTGATTATGCAGGGGGTTATAGGGCCATGCCTCTGAGTTTTGGGTCACTGTCTTGACTCACCTGCCATAGGATTTCAGGTAAGCACAGACTGGGCCATCTTGAATGACAGCAAGATTAGCAATTTTATTAGATTACTCTCTCATTAATTTAGGGCTACTGAAGTTTAAAAAATGCTACATTTTTGTTAAATCCTCTTGAATCAGATCCCATTCTTGTAAATCATATTTTCCTGATGTGAATTGACTTAGCTGTATTGTTAATTACTATATCCTTTTCGAATTTCAGGAGCAGCATTTCTTGCTATTACAACCATCTATGCTGAAAGTGGGTCAGGTTTTGTAGTACCAAGTGCTTCTGCAAAAGCAGGAGTGGAAGCCATGAGCAAGTGAGTACTACTATGATAATCCCAGCACCGGAGATAGATAATGTACTTTGGTAGTTCATGGAGCTTAATTTCTCCTTTCTAGTCTCCATCCAGAGAAAAGTAAAACAAAGATTAACTTGGATTCACTTAGAAACAGACGTTCTAGCTCTTGGATAAGTCTTATTTGTCTATATCAGCACTGTCCGATAGAACTTTCTGCAGTGATGGAAATGTTTTATAAATCTGCCCTATCCAGTAGCCACATACGAAACCCTTGAATTGTGGCTACTGTCACTGAGAAACTAAATTGTATTTAATTTTAATTACTTTAAAATTAAGATTAGATAGCCAAATGTAGCTAGTAGCTGCCATATGAGATAGCACAGGACTATAGCCTTTTTGCTCTCCTATATATCTTTATCGGTGCTGTTTCTAATTTCTGTTAAACACACCTTCATCCTTATATTGTACCTGCTGTGCAAGATTAATAGGACTAACATAAACCAGTGACCACTTGCCAGATCTTGTGGCCTTTTCTCAGCAGCATATGATTGCTTTTCGAATCTATTCCCCATTGGCCTTTTCTACTGTCTTTGTTATAATGTAGGTTCTCATCATGGCTTACTGTAATAATCCTATAATGTGTTTCTCTGCTACCAGTCTCTTCCCTCTTTATTTTTTATTCATCTTCCCACCAGAATCATCTTTCTAAAAATATGTCTGCTTATGATACTCCCTAGCTAAAATCTTAGATCATTTTTTCATTATTCTTTGGAATAAAAGCCAAACCTTAGTATGGTATTCTAAATAAACTTGTCCCTGGCCTTTGTTTATTCATTGATTAATTGGATAAATGTGTATTGTGTTCTTTTTGTGTGCCTGGCACTGCACTAGGTCCAGGGATAGGGTATTGATAGAAGTAGAATAATTCTCATCCTCCCCTGAGGGGATAGCATTATACTGTTTTTCTTGTGTTTTAATCTCTATTGAACTGCTCTGTATTTCCTTAAATATGCCATGCGTTTTCATCTCTCTATGTCTGGGCTATGCTGCTGTTGGTATTTGCTGTGATATTTTCCCTGCTTTCAAGGCTGTCATCATATCACCTCCTCTAGGAGGTTTTCTCTCATTGCTTTAGAACAGAATTAATTATTCTCTACTCTGTGCACCCTTAAAACTTTGTTTATTCCAATCTAGTGAGAAGACTAACACACTAATAAATAAATGCTATCCATAGATTTATAGATTCTAAAATAGATTCTAAAATTCTAAAAATCTAGTTATAGATTCTAAAATGAAGGTCATGTACCAATATGGTAAGGACACAGAGAAGGACATGCAAGGCTGCTTTCGAACATATTGTTAAAGCTATGTGGCCTCCCCACTGGGATGTGAGTTCTGTGAGGGAGGGACCATACCTTATTCATCTCAGTATACTTATTTCTCAGCAGGACCTGGTGCATGGCTGGTGCTCAGTGTTTGCCAAAACATCATTGTTCTTTTCTTCCAGTAGTCCCAAAGTATTTTTCAACATTGAAATCAGTAATACACATTTGTTTGAGATAAAAAGACATATTACTATACTTAGAAGTGGAATCTTAGTGTAAATAGAGGTAATTACTTTTTTAATGTCAGGTGGCATTGGAAATAAGGAATTAGAACTTGACTATTTTGGCATCATTTGTACAGTATCAGTATTTGTCTTGTTGGGAACTTTGATCTTGTTAGAGGTTTCAATGTCATGTCCTTTAAGAACTGTGATTCTGGGGCGCCTGGGTGGCTCAGTTGGTTAAGCGACTGCCTTCGGCTCAGGTTATGATCCCGGAGTCCCCGGATCGAGTCCCGCATCAGGCTCCCTGCTCGACGGGGAGTCTGCTTCGTCCTCTGACCCTATCCCCTCTCATGTGTTCTCTTTCTCTCATTCTCTCTCTGTCAAATAAATAAATAAAATCTTTAAAAAAAAAAAAAAAAAGAACTGTGATTCTGTGCTGCTTGTTTTTTGTTTTGTTTTGTTTTATTGCATAGCATATTGCATGGAGTAGATACTTGGTAAATGTTTACTTCCTTTCCAGCCTGAGTTCCCGTCAGTCCTCTTCTCATACTTTATAGGACACAGTCATACTGGATGAGGCCTTGTAGGTCACCAAATACTGCATGTTGTTTGTACCTTTGTCCTTTACTCATACTGGCCCATTTACCTGGGCTGTCTTTTTTCTCCATCCTACACCCTATTATCTCCCATCCTCTTTTCCTCCCCCTTGCTTCCCACAATAAACTCCTAATCCTTCTTCAAGTGTCAACTCAAATATCACCTCCTCCAGGAAGGCTTCCCTCTTACTCTCACTAGACTTAGGTACTTTTTTGTAAGCAGTCAGGGTGCACATTACACAAGTCCCAGCAGAGTAACTAGTTTATTATACAACTAAGCTAACCTCCCTTGAGAGAGAAGGACTGCTGTCTTGAGAGGCAGAGACTGCCTTCCTTAGAGGGTAAATAACACTTACAAATGTTAACACATAGTAAATACACAATAAGCATCTGTTGATTTAACAACATAATGGCTAACATATATTGGGTATATTGTGCTTTGCATCTCAACATGCAAAACAAGCTAATGAGGTGGATTTCTTATCATGTTATGGTAGTTCTTCAGAATATAAGCTAATTCAATGAGAACTAGGACTGGAAAAAGTGTATCTGTTGCACCTCTGAGCAGAGATAGGATGGCTTTTCCTCTAGGCAGATTTCCTTAATAGGTTGCTCAGTTTTTCACAGGATACCATAAACTGTGCTCAGCTTGTAATTCTGTTAAGACCTGAAGTTGCTGCTTCCCTAGCAGTTTGAAGCAGGTGCACTGCAAGTACGTGCCAAGGGGAGGTATAGTCATGAATTCTGCCAAAAGCATCACTCAGAAGCAATTTTTATGTATGATTTGCCTGAAAGAGATGCAGTCCACCCATTCTCTAAAATGCATCCATGGATTAAGATAGATTAACAGACTGTACTTGGAGCACTTGCCCCCTATCCTATAGAATGAGTTTTTGAAGTGATCTTGTCAGACTATATTAATTGATATCTTACAGTTTCATAAGACTTATCTCTTTGTATCTATTGCAAGGATACAGTATTGTCTTACTGTATTATACAATTTTCATTTTAGAAGTCTTATTGAAAAAAATATTTTTCTGATTTTTTTATCAGGAACAATTGTGCTTTTCCTGAGAAATTACCTTGCCTTTCCCTTACGGGCACTGCAAAGTGTGTAACTGATTAGGGCTTACCTTTTTTGCATTGCATCTTGGAAAGAATGGATGCAAATTTGTGACCCACCTATTGTGATTGTATAGAATGCCACAAAACATTTAGTTATTAGCTCCATTCTTGGCTCCTTTATCTTTCCTTATCCATTTTTCAATTCCTTTCTCCTTTCCTGCTTCCTTCTTTTGTCTGTGTCCTCTCTTTCCTTTAAACGATTTTATCTTCCTCATTTACGTTATATGTATTTTTTAAAAGTTGTTACCTTAAGTCATTTTTTAAAACTAGATTCAGTATATATACACACAGATATACATATGAGTATAAAGTCCTAAAACGAGTTTAGATAATAAAAGTTAGACCTGTCTATCAAGTAGGCTTTTAAAACAGATTGCTTGAAGTTTCCATGTTTGCTATTATTGTTGTATTTTGCTTCATGACGTTTAGTAAGATTTTGTTAGATTCCTATTTCCCTTTGAGTGCCGTGCAGCAATTGTATTAAAGCCT
Source organism: Neomonachus schauinslandi (assembly GCF_002201575.2). NCBI lineage: Eukaryota > Metazoa > Chordata > Mammalia > Carnivora > Phocidae > Neomonachus > Neomonachus schauinslandi. Next base: position 142,922,134 of record NC_058406.1, read on the forward strand.
CATTAAACATGGATGTGGTTAATATTTTATATCTATGTAATCCATCTCTTACTTAAAAGTACTCATGATGTTGCAAACATTGTAATCCAATGTACTATATATAAGTAGTACATGTTGCACTGAACTCCAGAAAATGTGGGGGAGGGGCATGATTCTCTCACCTCTTTATGCTAAATTATGATACTTATTCTAAAAATGTATTTTGATATTAGACTTAGTTCTAAAATGTAAGTGGTAGGTAGTATAGCATTGTGATTAAGGACACTAAGATGCAAATGGTAGATATTACAGCAGAGTGATTGAAGGCACAAACTCTGGAACTGGACCACTTGAGGTTTGTCAGTAGCCAGATGACTCAGAGCAAGTGATTTAATCTCTCTGTGCCTCAATTTCCTTGTCTGTAACATGAGGAATGATAATAGTACCTACTTGTTGGGGTTGTAGTCTCTGGCATATAGCAAGCATGCAGTGAGTCTGGATTATTAGTATTTTTGACATATAGTATAATATTTTAGAATATTAAAATAGTGGTGTTTATTTTAATTTTTAGGTCTCTTGCAGCAGAATGGGGTAGATATGGACTGCGATTTAATGTGATTCAACCAGGGCCTATAAAAACAAAAGTAAGTTTTAGTATGCCTGTTATCTCCTGAATGATTAAGGAATAAAATATTGATAGAAATATTCTGACTGTTGTGTGCAGGACTTGTCAGAGATGCCTGAGTTTGGATCTCTAGTGGTAGGGTAGAGGGCTTTGCCATTATCCAATATAAATAAGGAGGTGGGCAGGAATACAACAGCTATGTAACTTCTTGATAAGATCGATTTCAACCTCTTAATCTTCTGGGATCTTTTGTGCCATCCATTTTGGTATTTCATCTGATTTGCTTCAGTAATCTGTTATTAACCTATATTTCTTAATCCTCACCATATTTTATGGATTCTTACTTTGATTGACGTCTCTTTTTTAGTTCATAGAAATGTAAGTATATTTTTATTTTAAGAGATGTTCTAGAAAGTTATCATACAGGCTTGGTCTTGCCAAAGGTAGCATTTTCTTTGACTCATGTCTGTGCCTTTCACTTGCAAACACTCAATTATGCATGTCATTTAACTCCCATGTCTCTCTGATTACAAATCTTTCTGATGGCATGCTTTTCTCCTATAGTCAGTAATGCTTACAGATACTCATTGCAACTCATAATGATCACAAGTGCTGTTATAGTCAGACGGCCCACAGGTTCTGTGTTCTCTCATATTGCCCCAGATCACTTCACTCTTACTTTTTGTTTTTATGTAAAGCAAGAATTTACAATCCCAACTGACCTGTAGCTCCGAAGGCCTAGGTGAAGTATGATAACTTGTTCTGGTTGTATAAATAAATAAATAAATAAATAAATAAATAAATAAATAAATATTTAATCTAACAAAATCTTAATTTTAAATAATAAATTTTATTATTTTATTTTAAATAAATTTTAAATAATAAATAAATTTATAAATAAATATGTACAGTTGTATTACGTTAGAAAATAGTGCTGAGGAGCATTTGGATTGTAGGTAGTTCTGGGTGTTATATGGACATGGCCACATTATTTAGCAGTTTAAAGGGTGGAAAATGGGAAGAAGAACTACTTGAGTGAGTGAATCTTGATTATCTTGTCTGACACTCCAATAATAAAGAATCTAATACATTAATGGAAAAATAACTCAAAAGCATACATTAGGGGCACCTGGGTGGCTCAGTCGTTAAGCGTCTGCCTTCGGCTCAGGTCATGATCCCGGGGTCCTGGGATCGAGCCCCGCATCGGGCTCCCTGCTCCGCGGGAAGTCTGCTTCTCCCTCTCCCACTCCCCCTGCTTGTGTTCCCTCTCTGGCTCTCTCTGTCAAATAAATAAATAAAATCTTTAAAAAAAAAAAAAAAGCATACATTAAAACACATGATTCAGGGCAGCCCTGTGCTGAGCACTCTCTGAAGAGAAACCCGGAGTCACAGAAGCTTCTTTTTAGGACCTCAATCTCCAGGAGAGATCACCTGCATTTTATTTATTTATTTAAAATATACTTGTTGAGGGACTGCTATGTGGGAAGGTACTGAAGGTGCATTTGTTACAGAGTACTTGCCATCAAGGAGTTTACAGTGTAGCAATACAGGTATCCGTTGTACACAAGTAACAAGCATGTAGATTTAAAGAGATTAAAAGGAAACGGAACTGTAGAAACTCCATAGCAATCCTGACAGAGCCAGGATTGGTTGCTAGTTTGTATCCGCCCAGGGAGGGCAGGAGGGCTGGAGGGCTCACAAGGAGCCTCCTGAGAGCTTGCTCTGTCTCTCACCTGTTTATTGAAGAAAACTGTCACCTAGACTTCCAGGCACTGGTACAGAGAAATTCAATCTTCTTCTTCTTCTTCTTCTTCTTCCTTCTTCCTTCTTCCTTCTTCTTTCTTTCTTCTTCTTCTTCTTTCTTCTTTCTTTCTTCTTCTTTCTTCTTCTTCCTTTTTAAATCAGTGCATATGCATACTTCATCTTGGTCTGCACCTTCACATCATTAACAGAAGGCAGACATTGGTTGGCAAATTTAGTTACAGGGTTTTTTGGTTTTTTTTTTTTTTTTCTCAAGGATCTACTTGAATTTAATATTCCTACATACTTGTTTTCTTCCTTTCCAATTATTTTGAGAAGAAAGAAGAAAAGGAATTTCCTTTTAAAGATTTCCTACTTGAGTCACTTTTCTGGGATTATTCAGTCAAACAACATTAGTACCACTGCATCCCCCACACTAAGCATGTATGGATTTCAGAGTACTATCATATACATTTTCTCATTTAATGCTCACAACAATTTTGTGAGGTAGCTAAAGACAGATCTCATTTTATTTATTTATTTATTTATTTATTTATTTATTTATTTATTTTTAAAGATTTTATTTATTTATTTGAGAGAGAGAATGAGATAGAAAGAGCAGGAGAGGGGGGAGGGTCAGAGGGAGAAGCAGACTCCCTGCTGAGCAGGGAGCCCAATGTGGGACTCCATCCCAGGACTCCAGGATCATGACCTGAGCCGAAGGCAATCGCTTAACCAACTGAGCCACCCAGGCGCCCAAGACAGATCTCATTTTATAGATGAAAGTAAAAAGGTTATATTTTCTGGTGATTTTTTAGGTCAGTATTAGGTAAAAAGACCTGTTTTGAGCTGAAGTGACTCTGGAAGAATTTGGCAAAATTCTCTGTTGTTTACAAGGCCTGAGGTATGAACAGGCTGCCATAGTAATATTCCATTTTATGCAGACTTGTTTCTTAAAATTTTTTAGTGCAACCTAACTATTTTCTTAATTTTTAAGGGTGCCTTTAGTCGTCTTGACCCAACCGGAACATTTGAGAAAGAAGTGATTGCTAGAATTCCTTGTGGTCGGCTAGGAACTGTGGAAGAACTTGCAAATCTTGCTGCTTTCCTTTGTAGTGATTATGCTTCTTGGATTAATGGGGCAGTAAGTATTGTTTTCTCTTGACTTTTTGGGGAGGTGGATTTGGGGTGAGAAGGCATTTTGTGGAACCATTCCTGACAATATTGAATATAAATATGATTTAAAATATTTTTTAGGCTGTAAATAATATAAAAATATTAATATAGATTGTTTAGGCTATGGAATTTGTTCATTGATAAATTAATTTTATCAAATGCCAATTACTCTGGTAGACATGCCAGATGATCTTTAATATTGGGTAGAATTTGAAATTGTGGAGATGGGGGAAAGAGGATTCTAAAATGAGTAAATCAGATTAGGTTTAATCATGACTTTTCTTTTCAGACTTTGGGTTTTGATTGAAAGTGCCAAGGAGATGTTCTAGTCAATTAAGATGGGAAAATGGCTAATGGTTCAGAAACTTTTTAAAAGGAGTTAGTTTCAGAGTTGTTTTTGTTTTTGTTTTCCAGGTCATTAGATTTGATGGTGGAGAGGAAGTATTTATTTCAGGGGAATTCAACAGTCTGAGGAAGGTAATACCATTTTATGAATATAATATAATATTAGCAGCTAAGATACCAAGCTTTAAAAATATGTAAGAACCATATAAAATTGCCTTTTTCTGTTTGTGTTAGGTTACCAAGGAGCAGTGGGACATAATGGAAGGACTCATCAGGAAGACAAAAGGCTCCTAAGACCGCTCTGGCCTTCATCTTGGTTACAATGGAAATGATGCAATCTATGATCTTTTGAATTATTTTCAAGTCTAATAAATTGTTAATTAACAAACATGGACTGAGTATGTATCATGTGCCAGGCCAGTGGTAGTTAGACATTGTATATTAAGAGATACGTAGGATGGGATATTTTCCCTTCAAAATTTTTTTTAAGAATTAAAAAAAAAAAGGCAAGTAAGAGAAGGCTTTGGTAGAGGTAAAATGCTTGGAAGTGCAGTGAAAGAAGCAGATATTATAACCTGGAAAAATCAGGAGAATCTTAATTGTGGAAGTAGCATTGAGTTATGTATTAAACCATGCCTATGGTTATGGGGCCTAAAAAAAAAAAAAAAGAAGTAGAAGGTATGCAGTAAATTTAATGGACTCTGCCTTTCCATTATATTTCCTTTTCACTGGACTTGTGAATTATCTTCTTTAGAGAGCTCAATATTAATTCAAACAAACTTTTGCCGGGGCCTATTTTATAGCCTGGCATTTTATTTGGTACTGAGGATACAACATGAACCATCTACAGCCTTTGCCTTCTTAAAACATTATCTAGAAGGATAGAGAGACCTATAAATAATTATTTGCGATGCAATGTGATAAAAAATATTATTCCAGCAGTGTAAAAGTGTGAAGGAGGAAGTAATTCATTCAGTCTCCAGAGTGCAGAGAAAATGACACTTAGGAGAATCTCATTCCATCTCAGCTTTAAAAGAGGAGTAGATTTCTCTAGGTAGAGAAACTGAACAAGCTTATAAAATATGTGTATAATTTCATTTCATTTCATATTTGGTTTGACTATTTTATCATCCCAAGAATCAAATAATAAACCCACAGTCTCAAATGTATATAGCTATAATTTTGAGCTTATATTAAAAAAAGGTCTATTTTGCCTTCACAGGAATCACTCATAAACATGCTCACTAGACTGTCTCCATTGCTCAAATTACCAAGAGAGGGGACCAACTTCCATCTTAGCTCCTTTGAATAGATCTGCAAAGGAATCTAGTTTTCCTGTTTGACTATATATGCTGTGAGCCCCATATGGAAACACTTAACTACATTCAGAGTTAATTGTGTACATAATTTACATTAAATTGTGTATATAAATAGGTAATGTTGTAGGTTTGCAATAAGTGGCCTTGACATTCTCAATCATACTGGGCTTTTTAAACACATTTTTCTTCTATTAATCATCTCTTAGTGTTTGCTTCATTATTATATATATATTTTAATATTTTTATTTTTTTTAAAGATTTATTTATTGAGGAGAGAGAGAGCAAGGGTGAGGGGTAGGGAGAGAGAGAGAGAGAAACTTTAGCAGACTTCCTCACTGAGTGTGGATCCTAGGACCCTGTGATCAGAACCTGAGCTGAAACCAAGAGTGGGACACTTAACCAACTGCATCACCCAGGTGCCCACTCATTGTTGTATTCTATTACAAATGGTGAATGAGGAAGAAAAACTTGTAAGCATAGAAGAGAAAGCTAGAAAAGAGAAATTATGAGCATATCAATTGATTGAAATTTCTTCCTAAGAAAGAAATGTTTTTAGGAAGTCTGAATGAGACATTATTGATGAATAGTCACTATATTTAATGATATACCTTGGGGCTATAACCATATCAATGTTTCACCTTAAGAATTGTTACTTTGTCATTTTACTTAGTATCTTCTTGAAGGGTCTTGCTTCCAATACCTAATGGAAGAGTTAGTACTCAGTAAATTAAAGTGAGGATGGTTGGTAACAATATCACCAATCTTATAATTAATAAATGAAAACACCTCCAGGAAATGTTTCAGGTATGCAGTAACAGTTGTTAATATATTGTTCTTGTACAAAAAACTAAAGCAGCAAGAATTTAAGTGACTTTGAATAATAGAATTTAGAGCTGGGAAACCTTAGAAGATACGCCTTAACCACTTCATTTTATAATTGAGGAAACTGAGAGCTCAGGGAAGTTTTGACTTGCCTAAGGTCACTTAATTAGTCAAGGTTGTTTCCTTCCCAATTCGACTATTTCTTGGGATCATAATTTAAAACCAAGAGGCAATAACAGGGTCTTTATGAGATATAGCTCTATTGCAAAGGACTTCAAGGGGAAAAGCTTAGAAATTTATTTTGTTCTTGATCAATTTTATTATTTTGTTTATTGGACATAAAACTATTTATTACGCTTTCATAAATTCATTCTCAACTTCAATCCCTTTAACTTGAATTTTCTTCTGAAGCCTTACATTTCTCAACTGTGAGGTAAAATTATCCTTGTTTGAAGACAGAATAAATGACGCTTAGTATAAAATCTCAGTTTACCCTGGCTGCAGGGGAGCTCTTGCCTGCTCTGCCTCAAACATGCTCTCCCCTGAACCCAGGCTCTGCCACGGCAGCTTTCTTTCTGTTCCTTGGGGTTTTTTGACCTAGAACCTTTGCACTAGCTACTTCTTTGTTGTAGGAATGTGCTTTTCCTGATCTTTGGAGGGTTGGCTTCTTCAGAGAGGCTTCCCTAAATTCCTGCTCACGCACCATTAATTTTTTAAAACTTTTTATTTGATGTATGACTTCTTAATGGACACAAATCATGAATTATCACAAAATGAATACACTTGTGTAACCACCACCCAGGTGAAAAACAAAACCACTAGGAATCCAGAAGCCTTGCTTGTCTCCCATTGTGACTTCCCTTCTATGAAACTAGTCACTATCTTGACTTCTAACACCACAGCTAAGCTACTTTTGTTTATATAAGTAGAATCACACACTATGTATTCTTCTGTTTTTGGTTTTTACCTGTGTGCCAATTGTTTATGTGCATTCTCGCTACTTAACATTCCGTTGCATGAATATACCACAACTTATATATTAGTTCTGCTATTGGAGATATTTGGGTTTCTAGTTTGCAGCTATGCCAAATACAATGATACTGTAAACATTCTTTTTTTTTTTTGATGACAATACAGACCTTTCTCTGTCAGGTTGATAAAACCTAAAAGTGAAATTGCTGGGTTATAAGGTGTGTGTATATATTCAAATTTGGTAGATACTGCCAAAGTGCTTTCCAAAATTATCTCGATTTAACTTTTCACCCAGCAGTAAGAATTTCCATTGTGCCACATCCTCACCAATACTTAGCATTCGATATCTCTTTAATTTTAACCTTTCTGATGAGTGCATGGCAGTATCCCGTTTGTTTTAATTTGCATTTCTCCTGAGTACTAATAAAGTTGATTGCTTTTACTTATTTTGGCTATTTAGAGATCTTTTTTATTTGTAAAATGCCCACTCAACTTTCTTTTTTTTTTTTAAAGATTTTATTTATTTGACAGAGAGACACAGCAAGAGAGGGAACACAAGCAGGGGGAGTGGGAGAGGGAGAAGCAGGCTTCCCGCTGAGCAGGGAGCCCGATGTGGGGCTCGATCCCAGGACCCTGGGATCATGACCTGAGCTGAAGGCAGATGCTTAACGACTGAGCCACCCAGGCGCCCCGCCTGTTCAACTTTCTTACACATGTATTGGGTTATGCTTTTTAAAATTTATTTTTGGAGTAATGTTTGTATATCTCTGGATATGTACCTTTGTCAATTCTATGTGTTACAAATTGTTGGAGGAGGTCATCAAGACGACATGACCGCTGGTTGACCCCAGAGCTGCACCTGGGGAATCAGAGGCTTCTCACCCCTCCCCCACCCTTGGAATGTTGGTTCCACGTGCCCTCCATTTCCAGCTGGAGCGGTATTCAAGGACGCAGCTGGAGACAGCAATGCGTAGTTGAAACCACCTGGATGGTATACACGTGACTGAAGCCAGTTAAGGCCTCTATATAAGCTTTAAGATGCCGGTGGCGGGTGTGGGTATTTAGCTGTGGGGCTGCCCAAGACAAACCTCCTAAGTAAGTTCCCTAGCTTCTTAATCTGGTATCTCTAATTTGGAGTGGCCTGCTTCTTTCTTCAGTCTCTCCTTGCCCTCCGCCTATGGGGAAAAATTTCAGATTTCACCTGGAAAACTCCCGAGGTTTTTCGCCAACCCACATATCTTCTCACATTCTCATGTTTGATTTTTCATTTTCTTAGTAGTGACTTTTTGGGGACTAGAGTTCTTAAGTTTTTCCAACATATTTTTTCATAAGTTGTTAAGGAATCCAATTTTTCAATCTGTTTTTTTTTTTATAATTGGTTGTTAAGTAATCTTTCTATGCATGAGGGATGGGAGATATCCTAATATGTTGTTGTCTGCATACTTTTTGCATTTGGATTGATAATATACCTGCAATTAATTTTGCTTGTGATATGAGGTAGGTATGTATGAGCTATTTGTCCTGTCAGATTCATTTTCCACTCTTTGTTTTCTGCTCCAGGAGGCGGGCCTTCACTTAAAGGTAAGTGTGACTGATTTAGCTGAGTTGTAAGAATTTCTTTCCCTGATAGTGCTCGGGAGTTAAAGTTCACCATAATAGGCCAGGTGCTGGATTCATGACCATTATTATTATTGGCTCTCTACAAAGTCCCCCAGATACACTCCTCTCAGACTTTCTGTAGCTGTTGTTTTTCTTTCTTTCTTGGTGCTACAATTTTAAGAGTGCCAAACCTCTTATTTTGGTGTATACTTCATAATGAACAGGCATGTCATCTGTAATGAACAGATGAATGTAGAAAATCTGTGTATCCCTCCTACTTCTTTGGAGAAAATCTTTCACGAAGAACTATTTGATCATGTCAGTTGGGCAAGGACTCCCCAATGCTTGGATTTTTTTTGAGGTTTCTTTGTAAATCTTGATGTCAGAGGCTCCTGTTAAGGCATCCAATAATTCGCTTAATCAGGCAGATTGACATTTATTTAGATTTCTTAGGCCATAATAACTTGAGCATCTTACATTTTCACCTGGATTGATTACCGGTACATGTCAACTGACTTTGAGGAAGAAACAAAAATACAAGAGATTAAAGTATTTTCCTCTTTATTTATTCTTCGTTAAATTCAACCTAAGGTCAGTGCTTCCATCTACACACTAGAAGCAAAGCCAATCTAACACATCATTTGATAAATTTTATTTTTTGGCAAGTCTCTTTTCTGCTTATCCTTGGGGGAAAGAGATACTTCACTTTTATTTTTTGTGATTTCTATGAATTGAGAAAAGTAGTGCTGAATTTATAGAATTGGGGACATTTAAACTGACCCAGAGCCATTAACTCTTTGGTGGTAACTTTATAAATTTCATACAGACACATATCTCTTAGCTCTTTGCTTCACAATCAAAGAATCAAATTACCACCTATTACATGTCAAGTGTAACCAGCACAGGATGTTCTAGCTACAAATCTATGAAACTGACTTGGATGTAGGTCAAAAGAGTGTTTTAGAATCTCCCTTGCTAAATAAGTTAAATGATTACATTAGTATTTCTCTTAAGATATTATTTTAAACTCATTTGAAACTATTTGCAGATAGAAATAGAGCTATTTTGAATGCTGATCTCAATATGAAATATATAGAATTTACAGACTACACAAAATTGATGATATAACATTCAACAGTCAGGGTGCTATGAATTTTACATTAAAATTTAATTATGTAGTAAAAAATAGTTGTTATAGCTAGAAAAAATTTTCAGAGGCAGCAGATACCCTTGGTGGAAATGGACAGTCCTACATAGAAAGAAAATCCAGGAAGTATGCAAAGTAGACACCAGGATACTTGGCATATATAATTTAATCAGAGATCACACAATATGACATAAAAACAGCAATTGACTAGAATATAATCTGCAACACGTGAAAACAGTTTAGAAAATGGATTAAGGTCATACTCTGACAGTAGGCTTCTTGGAAATACAGATGTAGAATCAGACAGATTTATGTTTCATCTGGTGCTACCTTGTCATCAGATTAACTTGAACCAATAGCTTGGTATGGATTCAAGCAGTAGACGTGTTGTTGATTAACTAAGTCTTGTCTAGTGAGACTGTTAACCTCATAGAGCCACAAATAACTAACTATTGATCGATATTTTGGTATTTTTAGATGCAAAAGCACATTCTTCCTAATAATTGGAAATACAGCTTAAGACTATTTTGTGGGACAGACCTATGATTGTCTGAAATGATAACTTGTTAGGTATAATTCTCCTAATCAGTGACAAATGTGCATTTACACATCAGAGACTAGAATTTTATAGATTAATCCTAGTGGAGTTTTTAGGGAAATCTTGTCCAACTATAATTTATGAAAGCAAGAATATGTTCGGTTATTTTTTTCAATTGGGTCTATTGGCTGGCTTAAGCCTAAGACTTTCTCCTTTTTCAGTCATGTAGTTACAAAAACTGTACATTACAAACATTGTAGAAACAAGCTGAAAAGAATGTGCCACATATCCTGGGTAATCATCTATATGCAGTTAAATTTACAGATACAAAAGAAAATACAGCCTACTCCCTTATAGTGCACAGTTATTTTTTAGATACAATGTATCGTTAGTAAATGGTCATGGTCACCAAATCTAGTTGTCTCCAGCAGAGAGAATGAGAGCAAGATCCGTTCGGTACAGCTTCCCCCCCATCCGATAAAGCCATTATGCTTTTCTTGTATGTTGGAATATTATTAATATCCAGATCCTGTATAGGATATAGATGGCATTGTTATCCAGCTAAATATGGAAGTTAATTAACCACTGTCAAGTGATAAAATGTAGGATGAAAACTGCTTGTTACATCAATCCATTAAGAGCTAGATTAAGTTCTTCCCCAAATGTGAATAATCGCAAGGTTGTTTTAAAATCTATTTATCAGTTATACTGTTTTGGGCCAGTACCAAATCAGGGTAAGAATTGAATTCTACTTCTGCTGCTCTATAAATCTTTAAGGTAGATTTCCAAAAAAGAATGTGTGGTACTTCTGGATGGATCTTTATAGTCTGCTTAAGAAATAAGTGGCATGGTCACTAGATTACCTGTTTATTCTTCTCACACAGATCCTTCAGTAAAGCATCCAATTCATTTTCATCTATGTATCCATTGCCATCCTGAGGGAGCAGAAATAAACCAGTATACAACCAACTGGACAATAATGGGGAATGTAATAGCTGATTCTTCAGAAAGTCTCCTTCCTGCATACTTGGCAGATATTCCAACATCTTAATGTCAGACCCTCAAAATTCTTACTTGCTCCAAAGGCCCAAAATACATGTGAATTGCCTCTCATGCAGCACCTTACATTTATAAAACACTTTGAATCTTTTGAAGTACTTTCATATATAATGTTTCACTTTATGTTAACAGTATCACCTCCTGTTGAAGTCATTAGTTGGTCATAAATATGTTCATGCGAACGAGGACCCTGAGGCCTGGGGAAGCCATGTGCTAGCCTGTGTCACACCAGGTAATGGCAGAGCTGTGCCAGAGCCCACAGAGGACAGATTTGGTCCAGGAGGAGAGAAATTAGAATAAAGGATGGTAACTATTGACACCACAAACCACCTTTCCTCATACACATGATGTTACCATCTATTACATGGGGGAGGATTCTGCTGGATATTTTCAACTAACTTAATCTTCATCCCACCCTGTAAAGTGGGTATGATCTCCTGATTACAAATGAGGAAATTGAGGTTTAGAGGAGTTTGGTATCTTTTTCAAAGCCTCAAAATAGATAAATTGTAGCATGGGATTTGAATCAAGATGCATCTAATTGGGACATACCGTACTACATTGCCTATGACAAGAATAAATTGGCTGAGTAATTTTAATAGCTCATGTTTCTTTTAATATGGACCTTGAGTTTGAGGGTTTCTCCCCTCTGTAAGTGAGGATTTTCCAAATTCTTCTAAACAATCAAATTATAGATAAGAAAGAACTTTTACCTGATCATATAACTCAAAAGCTTTATTGAACTCTTTCCCACACATTTTGACTCCCTGGATGATAAAGAGAGCAAAGGTTAAAGTGCTACTATTATATTTAATTGCATTTCCCTTGGCAAATCTCCCACAGTCTAACTTTTCAAGGAAAATATTGTTTATGGTAGGGAAAAGAGAAATACCTGAAATTTAAGAAGAAAATTCTCCTGTACAGGTAGTAACCTTTTGAGAGAGAAATATTAATAGATTAGATTTTTTTTGGACGAGGATCAACTTATTATATATAATACCTGTATACTTCCTAAACTCACCTGGCCATCTCAGTTAATTCCAGCTTCCCGTCATTATTTGAATCAAATAATTTCAGCTGAAAGACAGAATGTTATTATTGTAACCACTGAAGAATGATTTATTGCAGGAAGGAGAAGAAAATTCAAAGTAAAGTACTTTGAGTTATCAATTACTCATATAGACAGCAAAATTCTAGAAACTAGCTTTTATTAAACTTGGAGTGCAAATTTTCAGTTCTTTAAGTTGGGTCAATTGCCAAAGTTTATCAGGACAATATAGAATAGTCAAACAGGGTAATAGTGATCTTAGCTAGATTCTAGAATACCGTAATTTATATTTCTTGCAAATGTGTATATTTGTCAAGATGTGGGAGAGATGGTGTCTGGCAGTATATAGCATACTCTAAAATTCTCCAAACAATGATATGAAAATAAATATTTGTCTCCCTCTTTTAGAGCATAAAAGTACAAAGAGAAGCAATAGGCAGGTAGTATGAATAAATTCTTAGAGAACAGAATTTTTGACTAATTTTCAATTGATTTATTTTCCCTTGGACTCTAGATACCTCCTCATTGCACTTACATTCACATCCTACATCAAGACCCATCCAGATATAAACTCATACCCTTATTCAGGAAGCATGCGTATTTTTAGAAAGTAGCAACTATTGCTGTACTATAATACATGGAGGGCCTATAGATGAGATGTATTAAAATGAAGGTTGCATGCTACACAACATTTTTGTTCAAAAAGGAATATGATCAGGGTCATAATGGGTATAGGTTTAGTGAAGTCTCTTTAGGGAGAAAAAGAACAGTCTATGGTTTGAAATGTAAGAATTCTTTGTAGGAGGGAGATTTTTTTCAGGGTCTGATACTGACACATTTTATAAACTGTTGACCATAAGTTCTGATATCATCAAACTGTCTACCAAGGCACTGGACACTTGATCACGCAATTTAGTGTCCATAGGGGAATATTTCCCTACATATATATTTAAATCTTAATTAGTTCTCGATTAATTTGCATCTCGGATTTGAACTGGTTTGGACATTGAATCAGATATGCCAGGCCAATCCAACAGGGGGAAAACTCCCATCTGAGTAGTTTTTAAAAGACTGCTTCAAATTTCTACCTCGAAAGGAGTCTTTGCTTTAAATAGACATCCCATAAGGCTGGCACAAAACAGAAAATTGAGAAATGGAGGTTATTGTCCATTTCCCATAAGTGGATCAAAGAGGATGCTTCCTTGCAATGAAAAATTTTTAATTGTTTTGAAATTAAAGATTAGTCCCACTTTATAATATTCTATAGTGAATAAGACAATAGTAAAGTTCTAGTGGTTTCTTTTCCCCCCCCCTGCATAAAAGTAGGCTGACAGGTTGAAAGTAAACCTCATAACAGGTTTATAATCAAACCTTGTATAAAATGACTCTCCAGGGTAACTAAAAAGTCTAACTCCTTTATCAATCTAATAGAACATAATTTTTATAATATACACTTGTTTTGTGGGTTATTTATGTAAACCTGTAAGGTAAGAATTCACTGTACCTTTACAGTACTTAAAGCATGTATAAATATATGTACTGATTTGGACAATTTAAAATTTTGCCTGAATTTCAAAAATTAAAATGTTGCCAAAATATTGGCCCAGAGCTGAATCAGTTTGGCAAAGACTTTTCCTATAGTCCTAATGCTATGAGTCAAAATGAGGAAACTACTACTTGAAATTAATGAAATTCATGGGCACTGGATTATTCTATCTAGAACTTCATAAATTTTTTCATCCCTAAAACATTAAAGGTCTATGTGTAAAGCAGTTTCCTTGGCTCTATTATCAATATTCTTTTTTTTTTAATAAAGATTTTATTTATTTATTTAATTGACAGACTGCGAGAGCTGGAACACGAGCAGGGGGGAGTGGGAAAGGGAGAAGCAGGTTTCCCGCGGAGCAGGGAGTCTGATGCAGGGCTCGGGATCATGACCTGAGCCGAAGGCAGTCGCTTAACCAACTGAGCCACCCAGGTGCCCCTCTATTATCAATATTCTATAAGAGATCTTGGTTACACTTTATCATAGCATCAGTGTCAGGGTACATTTGGAACTCCTCACCCAAGCACCAAGACCGTATTCTAAAATACCCTTTTTTTTTCGTCACTCAATAAATAAAGTAGCTGTAAGTTTTGTTTAAACTCTAACAAAATTTATGATTTTGTGAGTCATGACAAAAATGGATTCAGAACCTCCAAAATGTTTTTAGTTATCTAATTTATATATCTACAATGTAACTTCCATGTGTATAAATTATATAATTTAGTGATATACTTACACTGGCTTTGTAAGAAAAATGAATGATCTTTTGATAGATATAAATTATCTACCTCCACAAGAAAGGAAATGCTCATGTGTTGAGCCTCAAATCCAATGATGACAGCACTCAGCCTTACAAGGTGTAAACATCCTTAAGTATTTCACTTTTCAAGTGAAATGATACCTGTATGCATGTGATACCCACATGGTTTATTTATTTCATCCTCCATAGCCTTGAGAATTAACGAGAACACAGTAATATTTCATAGGGTCTTGGCTACTGTCTCTCCAAGATCAGTCTTACCATTAGGTCTGTATACTCAGCTAGTTTTGTATCATCAACAGTCTTGTTGGCTTTTTCCAGCAGGTCCTTTAGAAAGTTCTGTTAAGACAAAGAACACTCAGATAAATGTCACAAGTAACTTACAATCTGTTTCCATTTCAGCCGCCTTGAAATGGAACGTCCCAAGAATGCAAAGAAAGCCTCTTTTTGAGGATAGAACTGGGTAAGGAGAAGACCTTAGAAGGGAGATTATTCCACTTGGTTCACTTGGCATTCCAGCCATGATGCTGCCTTTGACAGGTACGATATCTGCCTTTTACTGAGACCTGATCTGTTGTGGTCTATGTTGCACTGCTTTTATGACTTCAGTGTGTATCTGGATTGTGCACTGTGTATAGGAATGTGAGTACAAGCTTGTATACCAGCCAGCCCAATGGGTGCATTTGTACATAATGATATCTTCATAAAATCTCATATGGCTTTTTTCTAAGAAACACAAGGGCCCCTCTCTCTGCCTTTGTAACATGAGGGGAAATTATTAGTAAGCCAGATGGAGAGCTACCTCTATTTTCAAGTGCATTTTCTATCTCACAAACTGTATTTTCACATCAGCTTATAGACAGTAGGAAGCTTGTTTCTCTGAAGGGCCAGTCACGTAGCTTTTGGGCTGAATGCAGTCCCAAACACCTTGGTTAGAATGCTTCAGCTGGCTGTTCAGACCAAGACAGTTGGTCACAAATGATGTTCTCTAATCCTTGAAGGGTATGCAAATCATATTAAAATACAGATTATTGTGGGAAGGATGAAAAAAGATAATTATTAATTTGGAGTTGGAGTTTAGGAGGGAGTTAATTTTTTTAAACAGAAATAAATCAAAAGCTTTACAAAATCCACATAAATGACAGTGTTAGCACTTAGGCATATAATATTCAATTTTGTCTAGCGTTCATTCGAGACTCCTTTATTTTTTCAAAAAATGAATTGATGCAGTTATGGAAAACTAAGTAGATACTGTGTTTGGATACATTGAGGGATTGGGTTTCTTTGGTTCTGCAGTGGTTTATCTTCTTCCCAAATGTACCTGTTCTGCTGGGCTGATTTAACTTTATTCTTTTTGAGGAAGGAGACCTTTTTCTTGGTTTGATTAAATGTATTTTCATTTCAAGCATTCCATTTCAAATCCAAAGTGAAGCATGGAAAATTCAAAGTTATCTATTGGGGGTGAATTTTATTTTTGAGCCTTATGAGTCTTTTGTCAGAGATTAATTGGGTTAAAAAGCCTCACCAGAGACTAAAATGGTGGTCACAAAAATAGCCTGGGAGAAACCTCGGGACGCTGAGATTCAAAGTCGTGACTGAGAGCAAGTGATGTTTTACTCTATTATGGATCTTAAAATTAGCTTTCTTGAAAGATCCATTAAAAAAGAATACCAACTTATCTTCAAAATTCCCCAGAGAGGAGGACTTCTATTTAGAATCTCTTTCTGAGAATAAAATGTAGAACAAAGAAGGTCAGTATTAGAAATGAGCTAAGGTTTTCATGATGAACTTGAAATGATTTTTAAAAGATTGTTTTTTTGTCCTATGGAATAAAAACACAATAGCTTAACTGTCACCTTGTGAGCTCCAGGTTGTGCTGCAAGTTTGTATAAAATATATTGTTTTCACATTAGAAATGTTTATATTTCCAAGAGGCTGCTGTTGATTGTGTTTTAGCAATTTTACTGTGGTGCAAATGTCCTAGTTCCATCTCTAAAATTGTATGTGACTATGTGACTCAAGCCATGTTAAACCATGATGAGGAAACTGGGTTTGATATTCCTATTTCCACACTTGACAAGAGGAGAGGTAGCTCTTGATGACTGAAGTTTGGAAGCATGTGGTGTTGTGGCGGAAAAAATATTATTAGCATTATCCGATAGATTCTTTCATAAGCAGCTAGGTAACATTGAAAAATTATCTAATCTCTCTAAATTTCAGTTTCTCTGTATAACGGGAATAATACCTGCTTTGCAGGTTTTCTGAGAGGATTAAATCTTAAAATAATTTCAAGCACCTAATATTATACCTGCCACATAAGTATTAATTTGCCTCCCTTTTAGTTACTCTATATCCTGAAGATTGACAAAAGAGGGTCTCTGGACTGAGAAATCTTGGGGTCGATTTAAGGAAATGAGAGAAAGAATGTTGCCATACTTCTAAAAGACTAGTAAATTATTGAGTTCATGAATAATACAATGTATTGTACCTTGTGTATTTCACAAAATCTTTCACATACAGAATTTACTTGAGCTTCACAATAAATCTGAGACAAAGGTATTATTATCCCCATTTAAAAGATGAAAAAATCAGACAGAATAACTTGATTTTTAGATCTCTTTGCTTTCTCCTTTGTATCCTTTCCTCCCCCACCAGCTCCTCTGTACATCTGGGAGAGATGAATTGAGAAATTCATTTTCAAAGTTAGAATTTTTCAGAAGTTAGATTATATTAGGACTTTGTTGCCCTTGTTGAGAGGCACAAAGTTTTATGGAATGGGTAGGAGACTTGGAGGCAGAGGAGTTTGGGTTTAAATATTGCAGCCCAGCGTCTTCTTTCTGTGTGGCCTCAGAATATCACTAAACCTCTCTTAATCTTTTTCCTCATGAGGGTAGTACTAATCTCAGAACTGCCACGAAGATCAGATAAAATAATGTGCATAACATATAGTAGGTGTCCAACAAAATTGTTCCTTTGTCTTTCTCTTGAAAGAGAAATCTATTTATATTAGTTTAATTTATAAAGTAAAATGGCAAATTTCAATGAAAAGGAGCATCTTATTTGGCTTAGTATATTGTTATATCTGTCTATCTAGCATAACCATTTGTTTATACCACAGAAAATGCTAATTTTTTTGCATTGCTGAGTAGAATTTGAAGAAGTACTTGAAGTCCCTTTTTTAATCGGGTACTTCATTAACAATGTGGAAGAGTGGGTGAAAATGTGCCATTGCTCAACAGAAGTTTCTTTTGTGGGAGGTTTTTTAAAAAAAGAGTTCATAATTCTATTTAAAAGGGAAAAAAACTTAGCACAGGTTTTTGTTTGCTTACCTTAAGCTCCTCAGTTTCTATGAAGCCACTGTGATCAGTATCATATTTTCTCCATGTCTGTAAGTAATTTTGGATAAGGAAAACCCAACACATTAAAAAAAAAAGCCAACAATTTTCCTACACTAAGTAGCTTTCTGAAGACCTCCCTCCTGGACAGAGCTCTGTTTTACCTTCATGAATTCCTCACAGGACTTGAGCTGCTGGCCTCGGAAGAGCAGCAGGAAGTTCTCTTCTGTAGGTAATACATGAGCCAACTGAAAAAGATTTAAAAAGTTGTAAGGGAAGCAAGCCTCTGTCATTACTTCCTGCTAAATTTTTCTTGAATATACTTATTAGAGGCAGTTTTATTGCCTAGAAAACTAGGAGAGGAAAAACGTTTGGGTTGACCTTCCCTTTCTGATACTTTGTTCCCTCAGAGAGCCATTGTCTTTTCCAAAGCTTGGGTGGCCTTGCGTGATGGGGCTGTCTGGTCAGTGAGGTGGCCGCAGCAGGTGTACTCAGATAGCACTGGTTTGCCCACTCCTCCTCTGCTGGACATCCACACAGATACATCCCGGTGGCTTGAACCCTTCATCTCTTCTGTGCCACAGAGCAGTGTTGCTCTCCTCAGGGTGCACAGAATGTGGTATATGTGGGGACATACATGTCACATAGGAGGAAAGAAACTATGAGAAATGCGAATGTAGGGTAAAGGAAGGAAGGAAAAAAATGCATTCCCAGATCTGAGGAGAAAGCCTAAGAGAAGCAGGGAAGATAAACTGAAGACAGGGGCGCCTGGGTGGCTCAGTCGTTAAGCGTCTGCCTTCAGCTTAGGTGATGATCCCAGGGTCCTGAGATCGCGCCCTGCATTGGGCTCCCTGCTCAGTGGGGAGTCTGTTTTCCCTCTCCCTCTGCACCCCCCAATAAATAAATAAAATCTTAAAAAAAAAAAAGTGAAGACCGTTATAAGGCAGTGAAAAGAGAGGTGGAAAAGACAATTCACGATGAAGAGTGGAAATTGAACAGTAATAGGAAAAAACAGTTCTCAAACTGTTGGTTTTAGCTAAGAGGATGTCCACTGTCAGAATCCAGGGCTTGGGTTTATGATCTCTACTTCATGACCCTATGACCAGTGTCCTTAGTTCTCATTTCATAACTTTAGTACTGCCCCTCCTTTATTTTATTTTATTTATTTTTTTGGAACAAAGGGCTCCAGATCCCATTTTAAGATGACTGTAATCTATCTGTTATGTGCAGGGAGGGAGGGAGGGAGGGAGCTGGATTGATGGCCCCATTGCAGGTATGGGTTCTATTCCTGGCTCAGCAGCTAATTAGCTGTGGTCCCCAGCAACTCCCTCAGCCACTTCTGGAACTTAGTACCCTCATCACTAAAATAAGGAGTTGAAGTAGAAACCAACATCTCTTAAATGTACTGGGTTCAAAAGGACTTTGAGAATCTGTTAGAATCACTACGTCTTCACCATTAAAGAATGAACCTACGCAGACTATGTTTCATCTAATTTCCTTGAAGTTCAGGCATGGACCCTTGTCCCTGGATTTTAGACCAAGCACCTGTGGTATGGATCAACCTTAAGTTCAGTATTAGTTCCAAAATTTCTACCAAATTATAGGAAAGTTTATCTCCCCCTGTCCCTTTAAAAAAAAAAATTCACCCATTTAGGTATATTAAAAATTTTTAACATAAAATGGATCATTTCAATTTATATGCAAGTAATCTGTTTTTTTAATGCCCATATAATATGTCCTTTAACTTGTTTTTAGGTCTTTAAAATAATACCTCAAATTAGATCCATTCAGCTTATAGACATTACATATGGAGGTGAAACTAAGGAACAGGCACATATATCTTACTAGAATGTTAATATGACTCTGTCAGAAGACATTTTATTTTGGAATAAAGGTCACTAGTATAGTTGTGCAATAACATAAGCATTCATTTAGGAAATATGAAATAGCTAATGCCAATTCTTTTAGTTATTGGAATGTAACTTGTCAGATACCACTTTGTAAGCTGTTGTTGGACCATCCATTTCAGGAGGGCAGGGACCATGCTTTGTCTGCATCTCCTGAATGCCCAGGGTGGTGCTCAGCATGTTATATGTCTGCCATAAATGCTGGGGATTGGTTGATAATTTTACTTCATTAAAAATACCTACCTAACATGTTTTATAGTATTTGTTTTTACTATCTTCATTCCAATTTTCTATATTGCTTGAATTTTAATAACTATTTTCACCAAAAAATAATTTTTCTTAAAAAAATTATACTTATCAAAATCCTCCAAATACATGAATAGAGGAAAAAAAATAAAAGAATGAACTAGTAAGCAATTACTAAATGTAAAATAAGGGAAAATTACTTTGTTTCAAAAATTAAAGTTCATATAACTTGCATAAAGTTTAGAGGTCTCTAAAATGCCAAATATAGAGGCAGTAAAATTGTTCTGCATATATAGTATAAATGTGTATTTCTTTTCCCATGCCATTTTGGTCCTCCTCGGTTTCATTATTTAAAAAGATACAGGTTATATCTACATGCACATTTTCAATCTATTAATTTGAACTGTTAATGTTAAACTGAATATAGAGCCATCCTATTTTAGACATTAGAATGCACCTCAAACATTTAAAAGATTATAATAAGCCAGCCATTAAAAGAGAAGCAATGAATACATGTGGATAGGATGTAACTATAGTGAACATAAATCATCTTTTTAAAGGTGTGTTTCACAATGTAATGGTCCTGCTGTTGATGCTTTCATCAATATATTGTGAATCAATGTTTAAATTTCGGAGGTGGGTGCAGTAACTCTCCAGATCTAGTGTCTTAGAGCATATCTACAAAGTAGGAGAGGTCTTTCATTGAAGGTGTCAAGTAAGGCTGCTTTATTCTCACATTTGCTAAGTCCCTGCTGTCCATGGAAGTATTCAATACTGCCTGATCCAAGGTTATTGGTAATTTCTTAATCCTTGGGCTGCCTGCCTGATCTTTTATGAACTCCCAAAACTTTGTTATGGGTTGGAAAATAAGGAAGAATATCAAGGCAATAAGTAGAAGGCAGATAGTTGTGACCAGAATTCTTCGGAGCTTCAGTTGTGAGAACTGGTGTCTGTCAGTGAGAGTGGGGATATAAAAGTTTGCCTGTCTCCCCTAGATGTATGAAGACTACACACATCTTGAGGATAGGGTCTGTGTCTTATTACTGTTTATTTGCCCAGAACCTGCAAAAATGTCAGTAAATACCTTACTGAACTTATGAATGAAGGCAATTGACTATGGTCTAGGGTCAGCATAGGCTGTAAATACTTTGGAGATAATTATTACTGACTTATTACTGAATTGTGGATAGGTTTGGGGTGGATATTGTGATAATCTACCCAGAGCTCCCTTTAGGTGCTGGGAATGTTATTTTGGGAGAGCCTTTGGGGTACCTTTGGGAGATTATCTAGGCTGAAGAGAGCTGCCTTCCCAAAGACACTGTGTCCTATGACTGATCCACATGAAGAGAAAAAGGCGCAGTCCTCTTACTCAATTTAGGACTTCTGTGAAGGGCCGTTGCAGCTTTCGAGCCCACTGTAGGGTCAGCTGAAGCCCCTATTGAGACTGTATCATGGCCCACTCTCTCCCTCTGCCCAGTCCTGTTCTTTTCATTTCCCCTCAACAGGTATGGTCCCAAGAGCACTTCCTAATAAATTTCCTTATTGATAATTTTCTACTTAGATCTGCTTCCCAGGGAACTGAGCATGTCACAGGGTTTTTACATCTTTGTTGTATTCCTAGGCATAACGTAGAACCCTCGTCTTATGTTTTGGAGTAGGTTGAATTCTTTGCTATATCTCATATAGGTATGATTCAGAACCTACTAGGCACTGTGCTGGATACTGGGGATTCATAGTCACTGTGGGTAAGAACCTTATAGGGAGGCAGATAATTTCAAACATTATTCCCACAATTTCAAAAAAGGAGATGTAGTGATAAATCTAAGTATTAGGTGCAAAGAGAGCACACACAAAGGGAAATTTTACTAAAAACATAAATGAGCTAAATAAGTCAAAGCACACATGAGGCGTAATTCTTAAATCCTAAAGACATTCATGGTACATGCTAGCCTCTTTCAACACATTAGCAAAGCATTCAGTTCTTTCATTTGGAAACCAGAGAAGTATTTTTCCTAGGCAATTAAATGATTCCAGGAAATTTGGAAGGCAAATAATCTTATATAAACTTAAGGCTAGTTGAGTTTAATATTTGAATATGAAAAATTATATAAGAAGTGATTAAAAGTTTTGGCCTTCAGAAGAATTATGTAGATTTTCAGTTTTTTTAAAAAAATAATTATAGCAAATACATTTATTGAGCTTTTAAGTATGCCAGGGTTGACGTATTTGTTTGACATGCTTTATCACATTTGATGTTGGTACTTATATACCATCCCTGTTTACAAAGAAACAGGCAGAGAGAATAAATGAACTGCTATCATTTAGTTTGAACCAGATTTGAAAACCGACCGTCTGACTTTCTTGACTTTTGGGGCCTTTGTCTTTAACCATCACCCTCCATTAAAATCTCCAATCAAAAACATTTTCCTAATCATTTAAAAATATTTATCCAGAGGGAAGTTTTTAATCTGACTTACTGTCCATCATTTCCCCAAATTCTGAGGTGGACAAGTAGTCTGCCATGAAAAATTACATTCACTATAGCTAAACTCAAGTGCTCAAATCCTACTGTGGAAGAAAAGAGGGAAAGTAGTGTCTGCTTCCCTGGGAGAGATGTTACAGTTTTAGTATTTAAATAGCTTTTAGATCTTTTTTTTTTTTTTTCCCCCAGTGGATACACTGACCTGGGCAAATAGATACAAAAAAATTGAAGAGGATGGTAGTTGCCCCACACGTTGCCCAAGGGATCAGGTGAAAAGCTGAGAGTTGATATCCAACTAAGGGAAATATCTATACTTACTAGAAATTTCTTCTCTGGTACATATATTATCTGCTGAATCATTCAGTCTTCCTTTCCAATTATTTTAATCAGCCTTCCCTGCAATAGAGCTATTAGTCTGAATAAATTTAGAACATTTTTTGACTGTCATGGTATTTGTTAAAGTATCTCAGAATTTCAGTGCTCCTGTTTTGAGTTCATATTAACAGTCTCTTTATAAATGAACTATATTTGTGTGAATTTTAAAATCTAAAGACATGAAATTTTAAAAGTTCAGAAGAACGACATCTATATAGTACCCTTCATTTTACATATTTCTAGACAGCAAAAGCTTGTTGTGGGAAGGTCAGTCCACTTCAGGATAGAACTTTGAAAATCACTATATTTTCTGATCTTTTGAACAAATTTCAATTAAAGTCAAATCACTTTAGCTTATTTCCAATAGGAAAGCAGACTACCACATGAATATCATTTGGTTTACCTTGATTAGATTTTTTTTTAAAGATTTTATTTATTTATTTGACAGAGAGAGACACAGCGAGAGAGGGAACACAAGTAGGGGGAGTGGGAGAGGGAGAAGGAGGCTTCCCGCGGAGCAGGGAGCCCAATGTGGGGCTTGATCCTAGGACCCTGGGACCATGACCTGAGCTGAAGGCAGCTTAATGACTGAGCCACCCAAGTGCCCCTACCTTGATTAGATTTTGAGAAGCCCATCATTATACCTATTAAATATATAGGAACAACTAACTTCTTTTCCCTTTGAACACTAAAGCTACAATATCTTGATGTGAGTAGGTAGTTTATTATAAATTTTGGAAAACATGGGGTTTCCCATTCCATCATGGCTGGCTGGAGTGTGTGTATTTGTGTCCCATATTATATATAGGATTTCTTAGCAAGTGATACATGTCAAGTTGGAAAAAGAAAAGATGAACTTCATTTTATACAACTTCCTGGTGACACTAGAGGACATGTTATAAATTTGGGCATTCCCACTCTTCCTTTCCTCATTTTCAACATGTAATCTGTAACTTTCAATTTCTTCTTTCCAATGATTTTCAGAACCTCTTTACTCTCTTCACTCCTACTTACCCACCCTAGACCAAATCAACATGCCTATGAACTCCTGCAGTGATCATTCTTTCTGTTCTCCCATTCTAATTCTCTTCTCTCCAACTAATCACCACTCCACCCCTCCCCTTGCATGTGGCTGATAAATCAGATTAATGAAAAGAATTCTGGAATCATGGTTAGATCGAGGCTTGTATACACGTGTTGTCACTCCCTGACACTGGGACCTTGGACACATCATTTAACCTTTCTGGGTTTCAGTTTCTTCATCCTAAAATGAGGAATTTTGGCTAGTTTTTCCCTGGAGTCCCATCCAGCAAAAAATTCTTTGTCCTGGAATAGTTAAGTGAGACACATAAGAATGTATTAGAAAGTTTCTCTCCTTTTAGACTATTTCTTCCTCAGCTGATCTGAAAGTTTTGCCCAAATCATGTTTCAAATGCTTTGGCTGGATAATTTCTCTATACTTTGTGCATCCCTTTTTTTTTTTTTTTTTTTAAAGATTTTATTTATTTATTTATTTGACAGAGATAGAGATAGCAAGAGCAGGAACACAAGCAGGGGCAGTGGGAGAGGGAGAAGCAGGCTTCCCGCAGAGCAGGGAGCCCGATGCGGGGCTCTATCCCAGGACCCTGGGATCATGACCTGAGCCAAAGGCAGACGCTTAACGACTGAGCCACCCAGGTGCCCCTATACTTTGTGCATCCTGTTCAACGAGGCTTAAACTGCCCTAAGTAATCAACCAATTGAAGCTTGAAACTATTTTCTCTGAATGCAGAAAATGCTCAGATTATTTATTATTTAAAAAAGGCAGAGTGGTTTAGAGGAACATGGCTGGGTTCTAGATGTCTCACCATTTATTTATTTTTTCTTTAACTTTAGTCAAACTCTATTGAAGCCTTAGGTTCCCCAGCTATAAAAATAGGTCCTTATATTATATTTAGGCTTGCTTTATTTTGTCATTAGGATCAAATGGGAGAATGTATTTTAGAAATTGTATATTGTCATACTAATATAAATTTTCTTATTGTGATTACTATAAAAGTTCCTCAGTTCTTCATTTTAGCCTTTGTTAACGTCTTTATCCTCTTCTGTTACCTATCTTTTCTCACACACAAAACTTTTCTATAATAGTTTATTATCTCAAACTTCTAGAGAAACTTCTTTCCTCAAACCTCCAGGACAGTGCATCTGCTAGTGACCCCCAGCCTCTCATTCAAATATGCCTTCAAATTAGAATTCATAAGTGATTATATTACATAATGTATAGTAAAACCTGGATTCAAAACATACATTGAGTCCTTTTAAAAGTGTGACATGCATGTGAATTGGATCATGCTTTTTATACTATTGTTTAATCTACTATCACTGAAGAAATCAAGTAAAATAAATAGCTGAGACCACTGGAGTCCTTTAAGGTGAAGTATGTTAAATATAAGATGATGGTCCTTCCTCTACTGGAATTATAAACTTTGCCAAACTTTGAAATAACCACATCTATAATTTCACTGATTTTTGATTTTCTAACTCATTTTGAATAGATTTACCTCATCTTATTTATGTTCCTTTAAGTTATTTTCTTATCCTTAATGATTTCATATCTTGATTAGTTGCCCTCTATGTCAATCTGTATGTCCCAGTACTGTTAATTTATCTATTTATATTGTAATGAGTTATACATAGGCAAAGGGGAAAGTGTATACTCCAGGGAAATGTTTTAATTACAAAGGTAATAATAGTATGTCCTTTCTTAACTCCTTTTGTAGTGCTGCTTAAAAATAAGTATTTCACAATGACATGACAGATGTCCTTTAAGACCAATTAATTGAAAGCCAGGTTAATTCTCTGAATCGAAGGTAAATTATTACAACATGTTGTTGACAGCCAGAATACATCACAACCTAATACACTAAAAATATTATAATATAATGATACTTTTGATTTGGCAGATTTTTAAATATAACTTTATTAATTTTTATGGACAAAGCTGTCCACTCCATTTCTCTAATAGGTTGCAGAGATAAAGTAGCTGAGACACCCGAGTTTCAAAAAGTACAAGTAAAGAAAGTAAAGAAAGAAAGCTCTTGCACAAATCTGAGAATGCCAAAGAACTGATGCATAATCAAAGTCTGGCCTCCTTGATTCATAAACGAAAGTTGTCCTCCATAGGAATAGTCCTCATCAGAAGACAAGATTTGACACCCACAGTTTTATCTTTTAGAGACTCAAAAGAAATCCTTTCTGGGGTGCCTGGGTGGCTCAGTCGTTAAGCGTCTGCCTTCGGCTCAGGTCATGATCCCAGGGTCCTGGGATGGAGCCCTGCATCGGGCTCCCTGCTCAGCGGGAAGCTTGCTTCTCCCTCTCCCACTCCCCCTGCTTGTGTTCCCTCTCTCGCTGTGTCTCTCTCTGTCAAATAATTAAATAAATAAAATCTTTAAAAAAAAAAAAAAGCCTTTCCTATAACACATCATAAAATAGTCATTAATTTTAGTTAAGTTCTTTGGTTCTTTGTTTTTACTATGGTCAACTGCCAGTCTAAAATAGAATTTCAGGAACCAGGGTGCGGCTTTTTGCCATCGTCATAGGGATTACAAATATATAGAAAATTTTACACTGTTAACAAGGAATGCCAATGAACCCTGTACTTGGTTGGTGTTTTGTCCCAGTGAGGCAGGGTAATGTAATGGCCTGGGTGCCCGTCCAGAAATCCTGGACCTGGGCTTCTACCTGTACCTATGCAAACAGGTGCCTGACCAAAGGCAAATCATTTCACTTCTCCACACTCTGGCTTCATAATGTGTTAAATTTAGGCTCTGGATTAGGCAAACTCTAAGGTCTCTTTCATTTCTGACCATTTTGATTTTAAGTTTTTGAAGAGAAGATAACATTTTACTTAGGCAAAATAAGCCTCTCAAAATTGGTTTTGCCATATCCTGTTTGAGTTGGATTCAAGGACAAAATGAAGCCCATTGATTAATAGTATGTCAGAAAAATGCGTAAGTTCCTTACCTCTACAATTCCTATTTTTCCATCATCTCTCTGCCCATACTGATCCACAAAGGTTTTCATCTCCGGTGATAACTCCTAAAATTATATAAAAGAAGGTAAGAGGTTTATTTTAAAAACTATCAGTTATGCTTCTGATGGTGTTAATAACTTCTGCAAAGAAAAACTGGAATTGAAACCATTTAGAATTATGCACACCGATGAACAATTCTCATGAAAATTGAAGATATAACTGATACACAGTATTTACTGGTTTCAAATGAAAGGGTTATGATTATCACTTCTGAATCAATTACTTATTTATCTTCTATTAGTTTTGAGAATATGCTATCCCTTAAAAAGGTCAGAATTATTGAGTTCATAACTTAGTGAATTCAAATAAAATGTACTTTAAACATAGCTTGCTTCAGGAAAGATTCTTTTGTATTGCTACAACTAATTGCCCTATAACATTTTCCTTATTTTAACATGTTTTATCCATGGGAAGTAATAATAGGTGTTTTCAGTTTGGACAAGCAAAAAATGTGAGTGTTGAAGAGTGCCTCACATTGTCACTCTTCAGTGTTTCCAGTGTCTTTGTGTTTCCAATTTATTTACTGACTAAATAAATTGAACAATTAAATTAAAAAAAATAAGATAAAATGACCAATTTTTACTTTCATTAGAGACAGACAATTTTGATAACCTTAGTGTAAGCTATTGGTTATATGTTTAGGATCTTTGCCTCCCAGAATAATTTAGGGAGTGGTTTTTCCAGTGTTTCCATTTTTTTCTGAGATGTTTTCTCTCCCGTGTATTTTAGTACAAGAAGAGATGTTTAAGGGGGACAAAATGAATGCTTTCATTTCATTTGAATTATTTTGTCCAATCTATTCTATTGCTTACATAATCTCTTCACATATTGACAGAGGGCCATGAACTGTAAACTAGTGATCTGAATATAGAACTAGTATTCAGGAAGTTGAATTTATACCCTTGGGTCTCCAACATAGCCCATTTTAGATAGCCCTGTTGCATTAACTGAAGCCAATTTAAAATAGGTCAGCCTTTACTAATGTCCTATTCTATGTCCTTGGGAAAGTGTATTAAGGTCTCAATTTTTTTCATAACTAGCAAGATGGTATTATCTGTCCCATGAGTTTGCTTTAGGGATAGGTAGGTTAATATAGTTTGAGTTATATTGAGGCTGAATATCACTACTACTAATTGTTGCAGAATCCTTTTTGAACCAAAGTAAATATCTTTAGTAGAACTGAGGTAACAAATGGTAATCAAGCAATTTAATTATAAGTAGCCTTTAAAACAAAACTCTTCTATGGATTAATTGTAATATGCATTTATTAAATTTTATTACAGCAATAACTGTAAGAAAAGGAAAGAGTTCACCCCTTGACATTAATGGGACCATCAGTTTTGGTTTTTGCACATACCTTAAACAAAAAACAAAGAATTTGATTTTAAACCTTAAAATCGTATAGTACCACTAGGTTAACTAGCAGAATCGACATTTAGTCTGTGAGTTTCTTGAGTGGTAATTATGTCAAAATCTACATTTTAAACAGTACAAAATACAATGACAATGATAATAAAATAAAGCTTTATAAAAATGCACAAAGACAAAATACCATGTTTAGTATAAAAGGGTAATTTTGAAAATATTTTGTGTTGTTATATTTCATTACTGTTATATTCATTTGGGGCGCCTGGGTGTCTCAGTTGGTTAAACGTCTGACTTCAGCTTGGGTCATGATCCCAGGGTCCTGGAATTGAGCTCCATAGCTGGCTCCCTGATCAATGGGGAGCCTACTTCTCCCTCTCCCTTTGCTGCTCCCCCTGCTTATGCGCTCTCTCTCTCAAATAAAATCTTTTTTAAAAATGTTATATTTATTTATAATTATATTAGTGAAATTTTTTAAATGCCAAACAGTGCTTCCATTAATACAATGAAATTTGTTATCCTGTGGCCAGAAATGAAAAGAAACCTGGTTTTTAAGGTTAGTCTTTATGTTCTGAAAAAGAAGAAATATGTAAAAGGTTTATTGCAATGGGGCCAGGAGTATAGGGACATATTTGTCCAGTACATGAACCTCTCAATTCAAACCTCAATTTAGATTTTAACTATCCAAAGCCTGTACACACAACCCAGAAAAATAGTCAACAATCAATGTATTAAGCAACTTGACATAATCTTGTACTTGTGCTCAAGTCTGCTATTTTTTGATTAATATCTAAGAGTTAGAATTTCCAGTAGCTTAAAATTAGAGCCTGGGCAGTAGAAAAAACTTAACAATCTTTAGAACTTTAACTGAAGTTATTTGTTTACAAAAAAGTACAAATATTAAAATGGGAAGAGAAAAAGAAAAATCTGAAAAAATGTAGTTTCTAAAGATTTGAATTTCTAAATTGAAAATAAATCACAATATTAAAATTACTTCTAGAAAAATTAAAATATAATCATTTAGCTACTGGAAGTGTCTTAAAATGTTTTAATTTGAAACTTTATGGCAAGTAAGATTTTTCCAAACAGATATTTTAAATATATATTTTTAAATGAAATAAGGAATTGTTTTTGCTTTATTAGTCAAAGATATATAGAGCTATAATAACACATGAATTTATTTATGGTAATATATAAGGAGGGGAGGGTGTACAGAGAGTACATAAAACATTTTTTATTTTATTTGATCCCAATCTACAATACCTTCAGGTTTATATAATATTAAATCTGGGTAAAACTATCCCCAGAGTGTTATCTGGTTTTAAATCCGTTCGGTCCATGAAAGCAACCAATGGTTCTGTAATGCATTATAGTGCATTTTAGAGTCCTCTGGTAGTCTTCTGAATATGTTATACAGGGATGTGTATCACACAATTTTCAATTTAGATAGAACAAAAAGGTAACTCTATTAGTAACTTATATATTTATAAAATATCTATCTATATATCTATATATCAGTGCTTAAGGTGGTGATCTGCTAAAGGATCACACACATCTATGTTTTCCTCTAAAGACATAAAAGTTATATATAATCTGTAATGTAAAATTTCTAGCCAGTAGTTAAAAGGCCAAAGATCATTAACCTCTAACTAGCCCAAATCCAACACAGTGTTCTGAAATGCAGTCTTACATAAACCCCAATACACTAGTAAAATTCTTATCCTATTTTCCTCTGCGTTCCATCCTATTTTCCATCTGTGTTCTAAAGCTGGGTATATTTTATTTTTATGCTGAAAACAACAGGTAAATTTATGCCCACAGGAAGTTATTCATAATTGGTAAGAATTGTCATTTACTTAATTACTTAATGGCTTAAGTCACCAATATAGCTTTTTTTCAAAACCCCATTAATTGTTTAAAGAAGCTTAGCTTTTTTAAAATACATGAAATTCTTAAAATTGTTTTACTTTTTATATCTCTGACTTTTGTGTTTCTCCCTCTCAACAGAAATGAACAGCTTTCTTGTTAAGTTCTTGCTCATTATTATGTTGCAAGTTGTCCAGCTTTCCCCCAGTGAGAAAGGTCAAGAAAGAACATTTTCTTATCTGTCCAACCACATCAACCTCACAATAATAAGTAGCAATAAAACAGGAGATCCGTAATCTGCAGATCTGTTTCCTGACCACCAAGGGGCAGAAATGTATTTCTACCCCCCCCCCCACACACACTTCTCATGCAGTTAAAGAGAAGTTAAAAATTACTTAGTAGAACTCTATCGAAGAGGAGGTGATCTGCTAAAAGATCTCATGCACCCACACTTTTAAGCATTATTAAAGCAAGTACAAGTATAGAATCTATATTTTAAAAAACTCTGATTTCATAGTGTAAGGTTTTTCCCTTTAGGGGATCTCTTTCTTTTCCCCTTTCATCTTCCCCCTACACAATTTGGAAAGGTGCTTTTTCCTCTCCTTTCTCAGTCAATAAATCTACATCCCCTCAGTCTACATTCCCTGGAAACCACTTGATCTCGCTGGCTCATTATGAAAAACTCTAGAATATTTATGTTTTAAGGTTGAAGGTCTTTTTCCTTGGTTGCAAACTTAAACCTACCAATCCAGCTTTCTTCCGTGCTTGCTGGAGTTCCTGAATCAAGTTCTGCAGCTCCTTTCCTTCCAGGTAGCCACTTCCTGCAAAGACAAAGAGGCACCCAGGTATCATACATCTCATTCTGAGCTGCTGCCCCTTTCAATTTCCATGACCGCTATAGTTCTGGCCACTTGCGAAGCTCTCTTGGCTCTACATTGATTAACCCTGAAAGGATGCGGATGCGGAAGCCCGGCAGCGCTGCTCTCTCGGTGTGTCAAAGTTTGGACCCACTAAGGGCAAAGGAGGATGGTACGGATGTTAAATGTAGCCATAGAAACTTCAGGGTGCAGTGTCCCCCAATCTCTGCTTGTTCTCTCACTCCCCTCCTCCATCGCCTTCCTATTCTTAACATTCCTGGAGAGAAAAAAAAAAGTTGAAGGTTTTGGGATAACATAGAAAAATATATATAAACTTTAAAGTTGATGGTTTGGCAGCCAGCCGGAGAGACAAGATTAGAGAGGTGGGGGAAGAAGTAAAGAAACGAGGGATAATAGGATCAGGAGGCTCAGGGGGAGGAGAAAGGGTGGAAAAGGGCAGGGACAAAGGGGTCTTCAAACAGTTAAGAGAGAAGATAATCACCGTCTGCGTCGAAATGAAGCCAGATCTCGAAAAACTGTGAGGCTGTGATCAGGGAGGACTGCAGGTGGGATTCTGCCATCGTACAGCCGAGTGTGTGTCTGCGTGTATGAGTATGCGTGTGTGTCCGTGAGAGTGTGGGGTGAGCAAGATCCTCAGGGTGTGTGTGTGAAAGAGATCTGGGCTGCGGAGGAAGACGGGGGCGGATGCTGCCGGGAGCTGTCCTCAGTGCTGCTCGGCTCAGGCGGTCCTCCGGAGTTCTCTCTCCACACCCCGCACCCAGTTCTCAGTATTTATTCTGACGGCCGAGCCGGGCCACGCCTCCTCCTGCCTCACATTCCTCATTCCCGCCTCTAGCTCGCACCAACCTTTTTCCCCTCCCAGTTTTCTCCTCTCCTCGCAGGAAAGCTAGCTGGAGCAGGAGTTTTAAAGTGTGGGAAGCAGCAGGTGGTGGGAGATCCTTAGCTCAGAGACTGAAGGCTGAAAACAGACACCCTTTCTCCCACTGTCTCCTAATCCATAAAGTATCCTCGTTCCTGAATATTATAGTGAAATAACATAAAGAGGTTTTGATTTTCAGATGTAAGAGGAAAGCTGATAAAGAATACAACCATATAAATAATGCGTGTATGTGTGTTGTGTGTGTGTGTGAGGGAGAGAAGGAGAGAGACGGAGGGAGGGAGGGAGGAAGACTTCTCCGAGACATTTTAGTATTTGTTTAAACAAAGGCAGGTGAAAGTATTAGGTTAGTATTAGGTTACTTTGATTAATGTGTACAATTAATTTATTGGTATCAACCACTCTATTTTGGGTGCCTAGGGTTCCTAGGATAACTGGAGAGTCATCCTAGGAATGTTTCTTAAGATGGTTTACATGCACAAGACCTGCCAACATGATGAAGTAGGATATGTGGGTTGTTTTTTTTTTTTCCAGCTTGAAGTAGACATATAACTAGAAAGTGATAAAATTAAGTTATAAAATCTTAAAATGTTAGAGAAGGAAGTGATCTTAGAGATACTATGGTTTCCTTCCTGTGAGTTTAGAAAGAGTAAGCCAAAGCAAACAGAAACCAAGAATCTGGTCTAAGTTTATACCTAGGTGGTTTAGTGACCCAGCCAGCACCCCATTTGGAGGCCTTAACACGTATATCTCTTCTTTCTATGCCAAGCAATCTTTGTTGAAGAATTTTTCAGGAACTGGAAGTGACCATCAGAGTTGGAAAAACCTACCTAATTGATTGCATGTTACATTTTAAATATGTAATAAATTTAGATAATTTATTATTTACATAAATACTTCTAAAGTGTTTGGTTTTGAATCTTTTGAGACCTTAAGGTCCTCTAAAGGCATATCTTAAGTATCTGATTTACAATGGTACAAAAGCAAAATGAAGGAACAGCAGAAAATCCAAATACAGCCAATATAGACTTAAAGTGAATTAAAGTGAATTCACCAAATTTTATTTTTTTAACCTTGTGTAATTAAGTATGAGAACCCTCAAATTTATGTTTCTCAGACTACAACTCTACCCAGTAGCGGATTCATGGAATTTTTTATGTGTATCCTTTTCAGAGACCCATTATTTGAAAGCTGGTCTCTTTCAATAATCTTCTCAATGGAGTTCTCTCTTCTATAATACTTGGAAGGCAGTACACAAATTATTTTCATCTTAGTTACCTTATCTGATTCTCACTTTTAGTGACTGAGAGTGTTATGCGGAGCAATACTATTATTCTTAGTTTACACAAGAGGCAAATAACTATTCTTGGAGTAAATAGGTGTTCATTAAATGTTCAGTTATTAATATTTGTGTTCATCCAGCGAACATTTATTGATACTTACTATGTCAAGCATTCTGCTAGACATTGGAAAATAAAAGACATGGTGGCTGCCTTCTTGAAGCTTAGACTTATGGGGGTATGGTCACATGCACGCAGATGACAGTACATGTGGATATAATAGAAGTATGCATAAGTTAATATGCCTGCACAAGCCTCCCTGTTTTTCTGCCTGTGAGAGTTGAAGCTTAAGTTGTCTAGCTTTACTTAGATAACAAGCACAGAGAAAACTTTGTTCCATGGAGGGCACTTCGGGTTATAAGGTGAAATGATCATAGGAGTGATAGACCAATTAGCTGATGCAAGTTCTTCATAACTCCTGGAAAACTAATTCTAAGAAATTTCCTGTTTGCCACCATATTAGCATCAGGATCGTTGTATGAAAAATATGGTATGTGAACTTGGAAGCAAATACTGGAGGATAAACTTTGAAAAGAGGGTCAAAAAGTATTGACTATGGAATGCCTTGAAGAAGCACTCTGACCCTTTATGGACCTACTGCTAGCAATGTCTTGACTTTGGGTACAGTTCTGAGACAGAAAGCTAGAAAAAAAAAAAAACCTGAATTAAACAAGCCAATGAAAAGAAAACTAACATTTATATGCTTTTCGTTAATTACGACTAATTTCCTTCCTGAAACCCACTTCTTAACTCCCCCTGATGGGTGCGTGGGCACACACATGCACAAACTCAGTATAAATTCTTAAATAGTTCCACCACAACTTTTTTTTACGAGTTTCATTTTAAAATATTACATGGCTTAAAAAAAAAGATGTACGTGAGAAAGCCATCTCTTTTCCATTCCATTTCTCTGAAGCTATGATGACTTTAGAATTTCCATGTGGCAATGTTTAGGTGTGGTGATTTCATGGTGGGAGTGTGAGAAAGGAATGGGTTTCTTTCTTGTAGCTGTGTACAAATAGCAAGCACACTTTTTACTTTTTATGTTCATGTGGAGTAGCATTTAAGGGAACTAATGTAGATAATGGAGATCTAAAGCCCCCTTTTAAATCACCTCTTAATACTCTCACTACCCCAAAGTAATCAGTATTAAATGTCCTATGCTTATACAAACATGCAAATATACACGTATGGGTTTATTGTTGTTATTTGGTTCACAGAAAAGAGGCTATATTCTGTATATTACTCTAAATTTTACTACTAATTCAAGGACATCCCTCTAATATTAACACCAGCATTTAACTCATACTTTCCTAACAGTGAAATATTTATTAACCATAATAATAGACATTCAGATTCTTTGTTATTTTTTTTAATGTGACAAATACTGCTGCAACAAACACCTTTGTCAATTTATCTTAGATACATGTGTTTGTAATTACAACAGGACAGAGTCCCCAAAAGTAACATTATTAAAGAAGTATGCATATTTAAAATTTTAACACACACTTACAGATTATTTTCCCCAATTTGTAGCAACTCATATTCAAATGGAGTCTGAGGATGACTTACACACATTAGTTATGAGTGTTATTGCCTTTTAAACTTTGTGTTAATCTAATGGGCAAAAATAGGTTGTTATTTCTCTTAATTTGCATTCACTATTCTTAAAATTTGCCTTCTGTTTTTCTAAGGGATAAAAATTCCTCTCTTGTACATGTGCATGCTCACTACATGTACAGAATTTTTTTAATAGCAGAAATATAATTCCATAGACAATATTTTTCCTCAGGACTATTATTGGTCTATTATCCCACTCTCACTTCAGAAGAATATCTCTTTTCAGACTATCTTCAGCCATTTCTAGAATAAATTCTACTCTATGGTGCCAGTAAAGAAGTGTATATTCTATATAGATTTGAAGCAACTTGATAAATACTTTTTATTACTGTTCCCAAATTCTTTGGTTCCTTAATTAAGGTAAGAAGGGTCTTCTAAAATGCATGGGAATCCTTTCATTTCTAGGATTTTTGAACTACAAATGATTTTAATAGTAAAGATTTTTCTTTAAGACTGGAGTTTCTAAAATCATTGCTAACAGAGCATTTTTATGACTTGCTTTATAGTCCTCATTACCCAACATTAAGGTGAATGGGTTCATGACCTGGTATTGTCATAAAAGTAGAAGTAATTTATTTGCAAAAAAATTTTCCAGGGTAATTAAACTGCATTTCCCATTTCATGTTACTGAATTACCTCATCTCCATTCATATTCAGGCTACTGCAGTTCCAATTCACTATGCAGATTGGAATACTCAGAACTTCCCAGGTTTAATGAATGCACTTAGCTTCCATTCAGAAAAGAAAACTCCCAGAAATCTTTTAGTGTGGATCCAATTGCAAGGGGAATATAGTGTATCACTTTCTCTTTGCATTCCATCCCCTCGTAGAAGTGCCTTTAATAAATGAATTAAACTTTCTTGGGGGGAGTTCACGGTTTTACCCACTTAAATTCTCTGAAGGATATCTCATCAGCATCATCTTGCTATTTGATGTGCTTTTCCCAAGGATTGGAGGATTTTGCATATATTTAGTCATGGAGAATTCTGTACTTTGGGTTAGCTAGACAACAATGCGAAAGAACTCTTTCATTCTGGGTGTCACAGTTTTAGAAAAAGAAGTGACCGAATATAGCTCATATGGGGGACAGTAGGAAGTTTTGCAAACAACGGTATGTGGCAAATTGTGGAATGAAATAGCAAAGTTTGGCTTGGAGAAGAAGTTGCCTGTAAGTATTTGCAAGCCTTACATAAGGAAGAGGGGACAGACTTTACCAGAAGGCACCAGAGGTGGCTTTTAGTGTAGTTTCAACAGACTTCTCTTTTGATTTGAGTTCTCCCCCAAAGATGGGCACTACTACATGGGTGGTACAATTCCCCCACAAGAATACTCACTCACTTGTTCAGAAATATTTATTGACCTCAGTATATGATTCAAGAGGCTACAGTGGTGAAGAAGACAGAGTATCTGTCTTCATGAGGGTTACAGTTTAGCAGGAAAGAATATGGAGGTCGAGGCTGAATGGCAGGCTGTGAGGAGGGTTGTTGAGGGGATACATGCACTGGGGAGATTTTACTTTATAACTTCTGTCATCTTTCCCAACTCTTCCATTCTATAATTTTGTGCTTCTGCTTGGCCTGTTGTTTTTGTGATGTGTAGTGTGCATTTGCAAAATAGATACCGAGTGAGGAGTATAGGCTATGACCTTGAGCAAAAGTGATTTTTCTTAGTGATTAACTGGCCTACTTAGGATAATTCTGAAGTCCATGACCTCATTAACCCCATTATTTAACCTTTTGAGCTACAAACACTAGTAAATACCGTTCAAATATTTTCATTTTCATTAACAGTCTTTTTACTTTTTTGGACACAGAATCCTTTGATTTATGAAGATAAAGGGATATAAAACACAGAAGACAGATTTTACTAAGTTTCCCCCCCCCCCGATATCTAAAGTCATCAGGCTTCTGCAATTGATAACTTACATCAATTCTGAACTTCATATTGTTTCACATTTTAGTATCTCTGCTAGCATTCTGCAATTGTCAAGTTGAGACATGATAATCAGGTATCTTCAATCAATGGTATTTTAAACTTGACGAAATTGAATTTGCTTGACACAATTTTAGTGGGTACCTATTTACATGAAGTATAGAATTTAAATCCCTCAGCCTAGAATCCAAACACCTATACAATATACTTTCAGTCTTATTTCCAACACCATTCCCATAATGTCCAAACTCTCCAGCCACAAAAATCTACATATTTGGAGTATATCTTTGCTCATGTTATTCTCTTTTTGAGGGGGAAATCTTTTCCCTTCTTCAGTATTTTCCTGGAGTGCTGCCCATCAGCAGCTCCCCACAGGTGAAGATCTTGCTGGGCTGCTCTTTATTGGTCTCTCACAAGACATAATACTTCTGTCTGTAAAGTAACTGAGTAGCTTACTGTTCTCTATCTTCTCTGCCTGGCCTTTCAACTGGATTATGCAGTTATTTATAAAGTGGTTTTAAAGGCCCAGATAAAAGGAACTATATTCAGGAACTATATTTGGCTACTAACAGGGAGGAAATTTATCACATCTTGATTTTAATCTGAATTAATACCTGACTAGAAGAAAGCTATTATATGTTAATATCTTTGAATTTATAATTGTACTTTTTTCCCCCAATGGACCTTTGTAACATTTAAAAGTATGCAAGGTGGAAAGTTCTCAATACATGCAATGAATTAAAAAATTAGCCTTTAAAAAATGTACCAGGAAATTGAAAATGGATAACTAGTTAATCAATGAAATGAGTATGTACTGTTCAAGAATTTCAAAGTCATTAACAATGTCTGATATCTGACTTTTTTCTAGAATAAATGTCTTTCCAGTACACTTGTCCTATTATATTTTGTGCCGCATCTGTACTCAATCTTTTTTTGGTTCTTCGGGACTCTTTTTCTCTAAGGTATTTGCGTATGTGCTTCACTCCTCCTCCATTTCCTGCTCCTTTGCCCCCTCCCCTTTCTTCTCCTTCTCCTCTATCTCCTTTCTCCCTCTCCCTTTTCCTCTCCTTCTCCCATTCCCCCTTATTTATATGCCTCCGCCTCTCATTGCATGCCTTAGAGTCTCCAGCACAATTTGAATAGATCTGGTGACAGCAGACATTTTTGCCTTGTTCCTTAGGGGAAAAGTGTTCAGTATTCCTCCATTAAGTATGACATTAGCTATAGATTTTTTTCACAGATATCTTTAACAGTTAAAGTAAGCTCATTTTTATTCCTGATACGATGAGTTTTTACAATCATGAATTGGTATTAGACAAAGAATATGTGGTGTGTGTGTGTGTGTGTGTGTGTGTTGGAATATTATAAAGTCATAAAAAATATATCTTGCCATGCAACAACATGGATGGACCTAGAGGGAATTATGCTAAGTGAAATAAGACAGAAGAAGACAAATACCATTTCATTTCACTTATACGTGGAATCTAAAAAAAGCAAATGAAAAACAAAAAAAGCAGGAACAGACGCATAAATATGGAGAACAAACTGATGGTTATCAGAGGCGAGTGGGAAGTGCAGGCTTCCTGTTATGGAATGAACAAGTCATGGGGATGAAAGGTACAGCATAGGGAATATGGTGAGTGGTACTGTACTAATATTGTGAAGTGACAGATGGTAGCTACATTTGTTGTGAGCATAGCATGATGTATAAAGAGTTATCAAATCACCATGTTGTACACCTGAAACTATTGCAACTATACTGCAATAAAAAAATCATGAGTTGGTTTTGGATTTTGGCAAATACTTTTTTGTCCGTTGAGATGACCCACATAGACCTGCAAACCACACATGTGGTTCTTAGTCCTTTGTTCATTAATATGGTATTTACATTAATTGATTTTTGGGGGATGTTAAACCAAACTTACATTCTTTTTTTTTTTTTAAGATTTTATCTATTAGAGAGCACACGTATGAGAGAGAGAAAGAGAGGGAGAGAGAACACACAGGAGAAGCAGACTCCCAGCTGAGTAGGGAAGACCACATCCTCTTTATCCCAAAAGTTTTGATATGTTGTACTGGGATCATGACCTGAGCCAAAGGCAGACACTTAACTGACTGAGCCATCCAGGCGCCTCACCAACCTTATATTCTTAGGATCAAACCAACTTGGTCATATTGTATAATCGTTTAATATATTGTTTAATTCAGTTTACTAATACTTTGTTAATTTTTAAAACCTTAACATTTTATATTTTTGTGAATATTTTTGCATCTATATTCATGAACAATATTTTTTTATGATGTCTTTATTTGCCTTAGGTATCAGAGTCCTACTAGCCCTATAAGATGAGTTGGGAAGTGTTTCCTCCTCTGTTATGGAAGAATCTTTAAAGGATTGGTATTATTTCTTATTTAAATATTTTCTAGAATTCATCTATAGAGCCCCCTCTAAGACTGAGATTTTCTTTTGAGAATACTTTTTCATTACTAATTCAACTTCACTACTTATTATAGGCCTATTCAGATTTTCTGCTTTTCCTTGATAATTTTTTTTATAATTTGTATCTTTCTAGGAATTTTCCTATTTCATCAATGTTGTTTAATTTTTTGGCACAAAATTGTTCATAATATCCCATTATAATGCTTTTAATTTAGGTAGGAATGCTAGGAATGTCCCCTTATTTTCCAGATTAGGTAAGGGTTTGCCAATTTACTTGATACTTTCAAAGGACCAACTTTGGAATTCATTGATATTTCTCTATTGTTTTTCATTTTTTAGTTAAATCTAAATTAATCTTTATTATTTGTTTCTAATTTAATCTTTATTATTTTCTTTCTGCTTGCTTTGAGTTTAATTTGCTTTTTCTGGTGGTTTTGGTAGAAGTTTAATTTGAGATTTTTTTCTAATTAGATATTGGTATTTAAAGCTATAAAGAGAGTGCGTGGGTGGCTCAGTTGGTTAAACATCTGCCTTCGGCTCGGGTCTGATCTCAGGGTCCTGGGATCGAGCCCCACATTGGACTCCCTGCTCAGCGGGGAGCGTGCTTCTCTCTCTCCCTCTGGCTGCAGCTCCCTCTGCTTGTATTCTCTCTCTCTCTCTCTCTGCCAAATAAATAAACAAAAATAAAATAAAGCTATAAATATCCCTCTAAACACTGCTTTACCTGCATCCCAAAAGTTTTGAATTTCACTTTTTAAAAAAATTTTATTTTATTTTATTATGTAATGTTAGTCACCATACAGTACATCATTAGTGTTTGATGTAGTGTTCAATGATTCATTGTTTTTGTATAACACCCAGTGCTCCATGCAATACATGCCCTCCTAATACCCAACACTGGGCCAACCCATCCCCCCAGCTCCCTCCCCCTCAGTTTGTTTCTCAGAGTCCATAATCTCTGATGGTTCATCTCCCCCTCATATTCCCCCCCCTTCATTTATCCCTTCCTTCTCCTAATGTCCTCCATGCTATTCTTTATGTTCTACAAATAAGTGAAACCATATGATAATTGACTTTGTCTGCTTGACTTTTTTCATTTAGCATAATCTCCTCCAGTCCCATCCATGTTGATGTAAAAGTTGGGTATTCATTCTTTCTGATGGCTGAGAATTATTCCATTTTATATATGGACCACGTCTTCTTTATCCCAAAAGTTTTTTTTTTTTTTAAAGATTTTATTTATTTGACAGAGAGACACAGCGAGAGAGGGAACACAAGCAGAGGGAGCGGGAGAGGGAGAAGCAGGCTTCCCGCTGAGCAGGGAGCCCGATGCGGGGCTCGATCCCAGGACCTTGGGATCATGACCTGAGCCGAAGGCAGATGCTTAACAACTGAGCCACCCAGGCGCCCCTATCCCAAAAGTTTTGATATGTTGTACTTTTGTTTTCATTTTGTTCAAAATATTTTAAAATTTCATTTGCAATTTTTTTTATCCCATGCATTACTTAGTAGTGCACTATTTAATTTACAAATATTTCCAGTTTTATTTTATTTCTGTTTTTGATATCAATGTAATTGTTATAGGCATAGAATATATGTTGTATAAATTCAGTCTTTTGACAATTATTGAGACTTGTTTTATGGCCCATCAGATAGTCTATCCTAAATAATGTTCCATATGCATTTGAAAAACAAACAAACAAACAAACATGTATTCCACAGTCATTGGATGCTCTGCTTTAACATTGTAAGTTTGGTCAAGTGGTAGATATTGTTGTTTATATCTTCTATATATTTGTTGAATTTCTGTGTAGATGTTCTTTCAACTGTTGAGAGTGGGTCATTGACATATTCAACTATTCATGTTCAATTATCTCTTTTTCCTTTTAACTTTGTCAGTTTTTGCTTCATGTATTTGGACAATCTGTTCTTATGTGTATTCCTTTATGATTGTTATATATTCCTGATATACTGATGATTTTATCTTTATAAAAATTCCCTCTTTGTCTCTTGTAATATTTTTTATTTTAAAGTCAATTTGATGTTAAGGTACTTTTGCACATTATACATGTTTTCTATCCTTTTTCAACCTATCTGTAGTTTTTGAATCTAAAGTATTGTTGTTTTGGACAGCATATTGTTGGGTTTTGCTTTTTTATCCAGTCTGACGATTTTTTTTCCAGTGTATGGAAATAAGATTAAAAAACCCAACTTTTGACTGTTATTCCATTATTCATTAAGTGATAACATATTCCTTATTAGGAACTGTAGGATAATAGGAAAAGCACAGGCTTTGCAGTTAGGAATACTAGCTTAAAATCCTGATTTTGCTACTGGTTACTTTTGTGACCTTGGTTAAGAGTAGTTCTAAAATATGTCAAAATGGTGATATCTCTCTCATAGTACTGTGAGATAAAAAAAGAACCACAGGTAAAGAGCCTGGTAGGGGTTGACCAGATCAAGTAGTCAGTAATTCAGTTATAATAAGCATCTATTAAGGTTAATATATTAAAGTGCTTAATTAGATTCAAGATTCTTATCTTAAGATTCATTAATCCCGATCCATTATAATTGACTGGGGAAACCATTCTCATGTCCTTTATGATAGCAAAATTCCATGGCAATTTTATTGGTGCATGATTATTAGATGGTTATTGTTAATTTCCATTCATGGTTCACAATTCATTAGCTAGAGGTGCTGTTTTGAATGATCTTTTGATTTCTGCATTTCAGACAATGCCAGCATGAAGTAAACCACGAAGGTGAGGGCAACTGATCATGATAAGAGCTCTTTATGTTTTTGAGGTACTTTGTGATTATTAAAACTGAGTTCAGTCTCAGTGACTTTGAGGATGTCCCCTTCCAACTAGCTAGGACACAAAAATGAAGAAATCTCCTGCGGAAAAATGCTTTCATGGAGGATGAAAAAAGGAGTATTTTAAGGCCCCTACAAAAATTACAAAAATTGTTTTGTAATGAAACAAAACAAAAGCAAACAAAAAGAATCCACCTTACACAAAACAAATTTTATTCTAGCACCTTTGCTAGTGTATCTACTGGAAACAGATCACTAAGAATGTTCTCTAGCAGTAGGAGAAATTTGAAAATTGAATTCTATTTTGTTTCTTGGACTAATAGAGCTTTGGTATAGTAAGGGCTAATTCAGACTGAGAGATTTTACATTATGGGCTTAATCTCCTTGAATAAAATGCTGTTAAAAATTTTTCCCCCAAAAAACATCATGTATGTGCCCAGGGAGAGCAGTGATGAACAGTAAACAAATATCTTGATAGATAGATGGAAAGAAATTAGAATGTGCTTAGAGATACTGTACCCAGCACTATGGCGTTTGGTGCCATGAAAATGCAGATTAACTAAATCACCAATAATCATAATGTTAATGATGATGAGCATTTTTAAAAGTTATTTGAAGATGAGTAGACAGAGCTTTATCTATAAATAGGTACTAAGTATGTGTGTATGTATATATATATATTTATATATATACACATATATATGCAAGCATATGTAAAGAGCCATTTTTATCTTTATGAAATATATTTGTACTAATGAAGTTGAATTTGAAATGATTTGCCATGAAGCAAATCCTATTCTCTAATCTATCCCATTCATATAATTAGAAATGTTTTTCTGTGGAAGATAATGAAACTGAAAAGCAAATACTGGTCTGGAATTTGTTAATAAAGGTTTTTTCCAACAATCATTATGTGCCCTCCACTGTGTAGAAGCTGGGGATGCAATGCTGAATCAGAAGATCTCTATTTTCAAGGGGTTTATTCTTTAGTTAGAGACACAGAAAAGTAAACAAGGAATTTCAACACAATGTAATGTGTGTTATGAAAAGATAATGTTAAGTACTATGGGAGAGTACAGAGGGTACCCAATTCAGTCAGCTGGGGCAGAGAAAGTTTCCCGGAGGAGATGGTGTATAAGCACATGAAATAAATTTCTAGGTAAAAGTAGGATTGAGGGTAAAAACAAGAGGCCTAGTGATGGTGGTGGATGCAGGGGGATGGTGGTGTTGGTGATGGCAGAGGGTGTTCTAGGCAGGAGTCATAGAGGCAAGAGGGAGCATAGAGTGCTTGTGGCCCTGCACATTTTAAGTATTGCTAAAGGGTTTAATGTGGGGGAATGGAGAGATGTTGATGGTAAAAAATGAAGCCAGAAAAGTAAGCAGGAGCCAGAATATGAATAAATCTATAGTCTATGGAAGGAGAATTCCTGTTTTGTGGTGTGCTGGTAAACTGCTCTGTGAATAAAGTGCTCTGTTTTATATTGTTTGTCCATTTCTGTAGTGTAAGTACTCCCACTGTAGCCAGTTTCATGCTACCATTGGTTTAACCATTGCCTTGCAAAATTCCTCAGTCTTTAAGTGTTGGCTCTTGATAGCCAGTAGGAGCCAACTCCATCCAACACACAGCTGCTAGATACTAGATCTTGATTGGTGATCTGATACTAGGATGGCACCTTTAGAGAGGGAGGGAGGCAGATGCACTGGTTATTGTAATCCATCAGTAGTTTTAATAAACTTTCCTTTTGTAGGTTGTAACTGAACCCTATCTTCCCAACACAAATATATACCTATATACTCACAAAATCATCTCATTTTACTATGTGACATTTTGAATTCTGTGGGGCGACAAAACTAAGAATCATAGAATTTTTAGGGATCTTTAAAATTGTTGGGCGTAATTCTCTCAGTTTTCAGGAAACTGAATCTCAGG
This sequence comes from Neomonachus schauinslandi, assembly GCF_002201575.2. NCBI lineage: Eukaryota > Metazoa > Chordata > Mammalia > Carnivora > Phocidae > Neomonachus > Neomonachus schauinslandi. The sequence continues at coordinate 142,966,289 of NC_058406.1, forward strand.
TTACAACTAACAGTTGCAGAGCCAGGTATATAACCTGTATGTCTTTTTCAGCCCTTCTCAGCTCAGACATTAGCCATCTTCAGCATCCTCCAAACCCTACATTTTCTTGACAGTGTCAGTCACTAAATTTTAGTTCTTTACTCCTTTTCTAAATATATATGATTCAACTGAACTACAATATCATCCTTTATTGGTGTCAGAGTTCTCTCTTTAACATTTTAGGTTTTCAGGTTAAGCTCTTTCCTAAGTTTGATTTTTTTTTAAAGCTGGATTTTTCCAATAAATATACATGTTCAGTTCAATTAGTAATTCTTAAAACAATGTTAAATGTCCTGCTTTAACTGTTAAACACAATTTAGAAAGCTCAAGTGGAGCGAAGTTCCTTAAACGTACTCATAATTTTATGTTTGCCATTGTTCTATCTTCCTTCCTGTTGTTCCAGGTTTCCTACATCGTTTTCTTTCTGTTTCAAAAACTTCATTTAACTATTCCTTTAGAGTAGGTCTGCAGGTGACAAATTCTTAGTTTTCCTTTATCCGGGAATGTCCTTTCTCCTTCAGTTTTTACAAATACTTTCACTGGACATAGAATTTGGGATTGATCTTTTAGTGCTTGAAAGAGGTTTTTCTACTTCTTCTGGTTTCCATGGTTTCTGACGAGAAATGAGCTCTCATTCCAATAGTTTTTCCACTGTAGGTAAGGTGTCTCTGTTTTCAATTTTTTTCTTGCTCTGTAGTTGTCAGAAATTTGAATATACTATGTCTTGGCATGGATTACTTTGGGTTTATCTTGTTTGTTTTGCCTCTTTAATATGTAGGTTTTATATCTTTTACTAAATTTGGGGATTTTAGGCCATTATTATCTTTTTTTTATTACTTTCCCAGGCCTGTCCCCTTTCTCTTCTCTTTCAAGGACTCCAATGGCATAAATATGTTTTGTTATAGTCTCTTTGGTTACAGTCTCACAGGACCTCAAAGCTCTGTTTGACTTTTTTTCAGTCTATTTTCTACCCATTACTCAATTTAGGTAATTTTTATTCTATCTCCAAATTCATGAATTCTTTCCTCTGGTCTCCCATTCTGCTATTTTGCCTATCGCTGAGTTAAAAAATTTTTTTTGGATTAATTTTAAAATTTCTTTTAATTCTATTTTATACCTCCTATATCTTTACCAAAACTTTCTATTTTTCCACCTAGGTGGTATGTAATTGCTAATTTAAACATTTTTTATGTGGCTGCTTTAAAATCCTTGTCAGATTATTCTATCATCTGGGTCATCTCTGTGTGTGTCTGTTGGCTGTTTTTTCTCATTCATTTTGATATTTTCTTGGTTCTCGGTATGAGAAGGGATTTTCCACTGTATCTGGACATCTTGGGTATTTTATAATGAGACTATAAATTTTATTTAAACCTGATGGTGTCACAGGCCTCTTCTGTCACTGTGCCTGTGGGCAAAGTGGGATGTAGTCTCATTATTGGCATATGGGGGTGGAAGTTGAGGTTCTCCACTCAGCCTCTGTTGACAGCCTAGAGTACAGTTAGAGTTCCTTGTTATTGCTGGAGATCAGTGGGAATTGAAGCTCCTTTCCAAATCTGCACTGACGCCACTGGCTGTGAGGGGAGGAGAGGTTGTTATTGCTGCCCAGGTGGCCTGCACTGACACTGTGGGGAGTGCTGCTCACTGCCATGCAGGAATGAAAGTTCTACCTCTCCACTCCACATTCTTGAGCACCACCCCAGTCAGGGGGTACCTTGTTATAGCCAGGAGAGGGTGGAAGTCAATATTTCTCACCTAGCCTTTCCTGGTAGGGGTGGAGTGTGGCCATAGGTTTCTCTTTTCTCTGTGATGTTTGGTTGCATGCAGTATGGTGATTATTGTCTAAAAGTTTACTGTTTTTCTAGGCAGCCCCTTTTTGATCCTTTGGCTAGAGAGAGTTGTCTTTTCTTTTCTTCTCTCTTTTTTTTTCCTGCTCTGATTGGCATTTCTGGATTGTTGGATTCTTCAGCCCTTAATATGTCCTACACTATCTGCCTGCCATCCTGCCTTTTATTAAAAAGTTGCTTTAGAAGGCCAAATGGATAGACAATTTAGGAATTTTAAGGTGAGAAAAAGATTAAAAGTCAAAACTCTCCAGAAATGGAATCTGGGTAGGTAGATATTCTGTGTCATGGGTCATTGAAGATGAAATTCAGGAAACAAATGGGGGGTTGGACTAACTGGCATTTAAGGTCCTCTCCAACTCTAAAATTCTATGATATTCTGAAACTAGTGGCTTGGAAAGTCTTCCCCACTGAAGGGGATTTTGACATTGGAGCACCACAACTTGAACATCCATCCCATGATCTTTCCATATCTTATCTACATAGTCCCTGTAAGAGTAACATGGAGAGAATGGGGGATAAGAGGGAAATGGGGAGAGAAGAACATTCATCATAAACATAGAATGAATATATTTGAGTAGTGTTTATGGACTTGAGACTGCCTATGTTATCAGCATGTTTACATTATGTTCAGCTTACTGAGATCACTGTGACTAGTTATAAAAATATTCCCAGTATTTAGCCCAAATAAACTTTGTATATACTAGATAGTCCTCAGGACAAAAGAAGGCATTGGCCTTTATGTAAAATAAATGCGTTTGGTAATTTAAAACAAAAGTATTTTGAGTTCAGAACATTTGGATTTCAACTAATGAAATAAAAGATTTTGCTTACATGTACATATCATAATTCCATTAATGTATTTGTTAGTTAGACCTCTAAGAGGTCATAATTATCCCTTGAGAAAAATAGTCATTTTAGTAACACATTGGAGCTAGAGGGATCTTTACTAAGGAGTAACAGCCCTGAAACAAATACTGGAAATTCCGGATTGTGTAATTCCAAATGCTTCTATTATGGAAATAGGTCAATTACATGTGATTCAAAAACAAATATATGACTGGCATTTCAATAAAATGTTACATGGAAAAAAGCAGTAACTAAAGTACAGAGCCTGAAAAGGTTAACTAGTTCATCACTTGACCCCTGTGAACTTGAACTAGGTCATTACTGCCATGGGGGATGATAGGGAAACTAGTGTAATTAGAATGTGCTAGTGTGAATTTGTTACTCAGCTGTGGAATTACCCCCAAGAGATTAATTTACCATGTCATCACCTACACTTATTTTCAGCTAACCACTTTGGGGGCTCCAGTAACATGACAAATTTGGCATTTTCATTAGCTTAGTGGGTGTGAAGTGTAAATAGAGAAGAATTATTTCCTTTTGCAGTTGTCAGAAATTGTGAAATGAGAGCCCTTGCAAAACAACTGAAATAGGTTTCTTTTTATTCGCTGAGGAGTTTTGTTTGTTAATAGAAGACTAGATTTTTCAATATTACTTTATATCCAATCTGTGAACCTTATATGATTATTAGTAATGTTTTATGTAGGCAAAGATTAAGTGACCAGAAATCATAGCCTGGTTAGGAATTTTGTTATTAAGAGTGTCCTAATAATATAAAATTTAGGATACAGTGAGAGAGGATTGACATGTGATTAAAATTAGAATGAACAGGATTTATCTACCTATTTAATCTGTACATAAATATGAACTATGTATGTTTATATATGCAAATATATATCCATATATAATTTACATATATACATATACCCATAAGTGTACATGCATACACATGTGTGTGAACTGTTAAAATATAGACTGAGGCATTAAAAATTTTTAAGAGTTGATCAGACCCTTTAAAGGGTCTGGGATTGGGATAGCCTTCTGGTTTTTCAAGTTCCCTATTTGTCTTGGGTCTTTCCCACACCCCGTACCTATTCCTAAAATTTGTCAGTTTCTCCCAGATCAGCAATGCGTTGTTCACTATCATAAATGTCTTGTTCCATGGGCTCAGCATGGATCAGCATCCCATACTAGGGGCTAGCGGAGGACTGGAATGTCTTGGCTTTCATTCCTGAAGTAAATGTGGCTGGATCAGCACCTTCAAAGTTAGGGTTATAGATGGTCTTTCTCATTCTTAACTTTCTAAGAATTTATTGTACTTCCTCCATAGATTTCAGGGTCCCATGTGCCCAGGGAGATTCCCCTCATTGGGACAAGACTCCCTGCAGGCTAGAAAAATCCAATCTATGAGGGAGTGAGTACCTTGAGTCCCCTGAATGCCATGCACTTACTGCCAGAGGGCAGTGTATGTGATAATGTTGCCCATCTTCTCTGCTTCCTGCCCAGTTAGAGAAATGCCATTGTCCCCGCATATCCCATAGCATACCAACCATGCCCTAATAATTTCCCTGGCCATTTCCTGGAACTTAGCAGTTATATCAATAAGCTTTTCAGGGGTATATATTCTCTCATCATGAGTGTTTCCTGAATTGGAGCTGTCTCAGTGGCTCGGGTTGTTGTTACTGTGCTTTTGCTTTTCTTTGTATTAGTGGTTGGATGGCATGGGGCATTTTGTCCATTTCACTGTCCATTACAACATCCCCTTCTATGCTGTCCTCACTTTTCCAGGAATTCCATCTTTTAGCATCCCATTCAGGTCTTGTCACAAGTACTGAGACCTTAATTCAAGGTAGTTTGTACCCTCCTAGCTTTGCAAAATGACACAGTAAGGTCTCCAACTTATTTTGCCACCCTCCCAACTGTCTTCCAGCCCTGAAGCTAGCAAAGAGCAGTGGACATCTGCATATCCTTCTCTTAGCTCTTCTTTCAACTTTCTAATTCAAGTTTCAGCCTCTAGTTGCATATCTCTGGCCATCATACTGTCCACAGTAGAGGCCAGCCCACTATGGCAACCATTCATTTCCCTTCCTTGCCACAGTGTGCTATGTACAGTTCCTTAAACAAGCATATTAGACTGGCCAGCATTTTCAGGTGATCCACAAGCATCTAGCATACAGGCCACTCCTCTCCCCATAGAGGCTGATGGCCAACTTGGGAGGTGCCCTGCAGAGGTCATTTCCCCAAGACCCATTTCTTTGGTCTCCTGGATGGCTTGCCAATTGTTGATTTAAAACCTCAGGAGCTTTCCAGGTGAAATCTGAAACTAGCCCCCATAATGGAGAGCAAAGGGAGACCAAAAAGAGGTAGGGCACTCCAGATTGGTAAGTGACAGGTTTTATGAGCAAGGGAACTTAGATAGGAAGTTTGTCTTTGATGGCTGCAAGACAAGTAGATCTCCTCACTTGCCTGCCAGAATCTTAAAAGTTTCTGTAGAGGACTCAACCTGTGTTCAGTTATGTCCCCATCTAGATGGTCTTAACCAACACATTGCTCTTTCAGGTCTGCGTCCTTGAAAATGGCTCCAAATGTGGGAACAGTGGGCAGAATATACATTCTAAGGACAGGGGAGTGAGTGAGGAACCTCTCATTACCCAGGTGAGGCTCACAGGTCAACCGGCAGTCAAGTTTTCTTGATGACCTCCTCCAATGGTCTGCCAATCTGAATTTGGAAAGGACGGGACAAAGTGAAATTTTTTACCTTCCTCTCTCAAGCAGCACCAGAGACATATCTGGGAGAGCTGACTTTGATGAGAATTCTCATCCTTTGCTGGCTTCTGCCAGTTTTCTCAAGATGTCTGCAGGCTCTGGAGTGAGTGGGGTGTCCCAGCAGTTTTTATCCTAAATACCAGAAACTGTAGAGGAGGAAAAATTTCCTTCCATACTTGATGGTGAGTATTTGGCTGAGACTCCCTTTTCGCTAGGACACCTCATGAATGGGTAAGCTTATCTAGGTTAAAAGTTCTCTACTGTGGCCCCTGTAATTCAGGATTTTCTTTGGTAAGGTTGACTTGCTCGCTTAGCCTTGAAGTTTTATCCATCTAAGGCCTCACCTCACACTGAATACAGTCCAGCTTAAATTGGACCATTTCCGATTTCTAAGTTGGACCCGGTCTGACTTCAGGCCCAGTCCAGTTTCCCATTCAGACCTAGTCCATCTCTGGACCCAGTCTGGTTTCCAAGTTGGACACATTCTGTCCCTGGACCCAGTCTGATTTCTAAGTTGGCCCAGTCTGACTCCAGCCTGTTTCTGGACCCAGTTTGGAAAAAGAAATGCTCAAAGTCTGAATGCTCATAATGCAAAAGCTGTGGAGCTAGGATCTGAATGGGACTTACCCATGACCTTCAAAGACAGAAAGCAGCGAGCTCAAGGGGCTCTACCAGTACCTACATCTTGTTGCTTGTTGTTCCTGGGGACCTCTGAGAGTCTCTTTTGGTTCCCTCCTCTGATATCAGAACTGTTAAAAGATAACCTGAAGTATATTAAATATTTTAAGAATTTATTTGAACAAAAATTGATTTGAATCAGGCAGCATCCAATCTAACAGACAGAAAGGAGCTCTGAGTTGCTGTACAAAATGAGACTTACAGGCAGAAGGAAGCAGGAACAAGGAAGTCATACTACACAAAAAAAGCAGATTGGTTATTATAAGGTTACTCTCCTTTAGAGGATGGCAGAAGTCTATCAGGCAGATTAGCGAACTAGTGCTGATTGGGCGATTTCCTGACCTACTAGTTTAAGATTACATTTCCAGGAGAGCTGAAACTATGATCAAGTTAAGTCTTGGTTTGTTGACATGGGCTTAGCATAAATACTCCATTTTGGGCTAGTTGTCTTGTTTTTAACGGTATACATATGTAGCTTTACATATACATAAAACTTTGACTTGAAGTTTTCTTCCTGTTAATTTCTCACTTTTGTAGTGAAGCATGATTTTGTTGTTGTTATTACTTTAGTCTTACATGTTAAAATAATTTTGCTTCTCCTTGTAAAATTCTGCCATAAAAGAAATGCATAGTTTTAGACTTTTTTTCTAATTTCTCAGTTTCATTGTTGTGAATTTTACCTAAAAAGCCCTTATTAGATGAATTCCTTGATGGTAGTCTGAATTATCTTTATTCCAAATAACAGTATGAATTCAAATTTAGATTAGATGGATCTTATTGCCAACTCTTTTGGGGAACCATCCATCAAATTAGAGACAAAATCAACTCCTTTGACTTAGCTCTAAAAGTTAATTTTAAAACTTGATGAAGTAAAAATTTGAAACATGTGCTTTCACATATCTTTAAATTTGGAATTCAAAGTCATTTTTATTTAATACAAACTCCCAAATTCAAGCAAGCTGTGCTACTGGCATATAATCAGGTCTCTGAAGAATAAGGGTTCATACAGTAATACTAACAGGAGTAGTACTGTGTAAAGAGAAAAGGGTAAAAACAGAAATGTAGTTTCAATATTTCCTAGAGTGATAAATATTGAGGTTTTTCATCAACTCTCCAACCCATGTTCCCCAAACCACAAGTTTATTTTTTGTCAATTATAACTGTGAAAATGTGTTTTCCAAGGTGAAAAAAATTAAGTCTGACCTAGGAATTCTAATTTTGGTGATTCCCAAATTAATGATATTGTCTTGAGCAGTCATTCCATCCTTCTGTCTCATCCCTCTACTTATAAATTGAAGAAGTAAGAATGGCCCATTCTTTAATGTGTTGGTGCAGATTAAGACTTGTTAAATTTATAGGAATTGATAGTCCTTGAACCATAACTGAATCCTTCCAGAGGATAGAAAGTCTATTCTGTAGTTAAAACACCTCTTTGTTCTATTTTGACCTTTTTCTATCCTTATTCCAGCATTTAATGACCTTCACTTAAAATGAAACTTTCCTTACAAGTAGAATTTAGATCTTTTTCCTTCTGTTCTTGCTCCTCTGGAGAAAAGAAACACATAGACTTTAAAATCAGAGTATCTCATATCATTGCTTAGAAAGACTAAATTGTTTAAAGTGTCATTAATACTTGGTGATATTTCACTATCATGGCATGATTAGAGCAGAGGACATTTATATAAATAAACAATTGCTGAGAAAAAGTACATTTAGTGAAACAGTATCTTTGAGTTTTAATCGTGTTTGCTTATGTATTTTCTAATCTACAAAATGTAATTGTCAATGTTCCCTATCATCATTAGTGCAAATTAGCAAGTGAGTTTCTCTAATCTGTGATTTATTAATGGGAAAAAGTTGAGATTACATTGCTTACTGGGAAATAGGCAGAATACTGCAACCACAGGAACCTAGAATAATAGAGAATACAATACTGTGATTCAAGAAGTTCAGAACAAACCAATGTACTAGGAGCAGTAATAAGGGTAATGGAAAAACAGTTCCCTATAACAAGATGCAGTAGCTTCTTTATGCCAGTAGGGTATTAATAATGCCCTAGAAGAAGTAACTGGAATTCTAAAGGAATTGTTAATTCCAGGAGAGCATCAGGTGAAGCCAGCCATTTTACCATCTCTCCTTTTCTTCCATCAAGTTTTGGTGACGTTGGAACAGACTGCTATTTTTGTTTTTAAAAAAACTCTTGAGGGGGTTGCCTGGGTGACTCAGTTGGTTAAGCATCTGCCTTCAGCTCGGGTCATGGTCCCAGGGTCCTGGGATCCAGCGGAATTGGGCTCCCTGCTCAGCGGGAAGCCTGCTTCTCCCTCTCCCACTCCCCCTGCTTGTATTCCCTTTCTTGCTGTCTCTCTCTCTGTCAAATAAATAAAAGCTTAAAAAAAAACTCTTGAGAGGGAGATATTTTATTTAGGTTGTCATAATTTCTCCCAGTGTCTAACTTTGTTCCCTCTTGTTTCTTTAGCAGAAATAGAGCAATAAAATGCTCAATATTTTATATCCTTTCTTGCTGAGAAAACTGAGTCTGAGGCAGACAAAGTAATTTTCCCCAGCCTACTCTGAAGTTGAATCAACTATTGATAAACCTGAAATAGGAAGTTTTATTTTCTTGATATTTTGTTCTTTTTTTTGTCACTATAGAGAATTTAAAAGATTATTAGCCAAGTGCATGGAAGAGATGGGTTATTATTTCCAAATCTTATAGTCTGAGCACCTGGGCGGCTCAGTTGGTTAAGCGTTTGCCTTCAGCTCAGGTCATGATCCCAGGGTCCTGGGATGGAGCCCCTCGTTGGGCTCCCTGCTCAGCAGTGAGTCTGCTTCTCCCTCTGCCTGGAGCTTTGCCTGCTTATGCCCTTTCTCTATCTCAAATAAATAAGTAAAATCTTTTTTAAAAGGCTCTTTGTTAACCCAAGAGCCTTGGGCTCCACCTACTTGTACTACTTTTTTAAAATAGAGTAATTCATATGTAACATTCAAATAGATTTGGAGATAAAATGAATTTATATTGCTGAAAATGTCTACACTGTACTTACTGGCTGGTTTGATCTCTGTGGAGGCAGCATGGTGAAGAGGGAAAAACCTAGTTTGGGGTCAGAAACTTGGGTTTAAAACTTGAATCCAGCATTTATCACCTTTGTGGATTTGGAAAAATTATTCCACTTCTCTTATGCTTTTTTCCTTATTTGTAATATAGGGATAATAAGATTTAACTAAGCTGTTGAAAGATTTAAATGAGAAGGTTCATGTGTTCCTCTTAATGTTCTCTTCTTCTCCTACCTTTTGTCATACTCAACTAACTGAACATTTATTGTGAGTTTCTATTCCTCCACAATATTTCTCAATAATCCAACCTAATTAATCATTTTATCCTGAGACAATTAGAGTTAACCAATGTGAGAAATTTGACATGGAAATTTACTCAAGAACCCTATTGCTTTGGCTTTTAAAGTCAAGTAACTGTTAGCTGATTTTTTTCATCAAATTGGCTGCTTTTTCCACTATTTAATCAAAATGACAAATAGGCACTTTGGTTATTGAGTAGACTTAGGTGTTAGGAATATTGCTTCTGTAACCTGGGGTCACATCTGCAAATTAGTTTACTAAATAGAAATAATCAACTAAGAGTTTGTTTATGGAACTAAATTGTTCATCCCAGAAAATGAATTTAAACACAGCGTCCCATATCTTCCAGATAAAAATATTCCACTCAATATTTCTGCTCTTGGAAAATGTGTTGTAAATATACTGTTTCAAATATTTTTTTATATTTGTCACAAAAATCCCTTTTATTAGTCTATCAAGATGAAACCTGAGATTGATTTAAAGCATAATTATATAACTACAAACTTTCAAAGACTAAACATTATTTATGTAGCAGACAGTGCTGTTTTTACTAACTGTTGTGTTTGAGGAGGTAAATATATGTTTGGAACATAAAAATATTTTACACTGCTAGACATAGAACATTTATTTAAAAGATGCACTTGGTTGGCTGATTGGTTAGATTTCATAGAATTGTATATAGGTTAATATACACTGTGTTAAGTGTACTCCTTTTTGTATGAAAAATGTGCATACCTTTTTGTTATGTTAGTAAAATTTTATTATAAATGAAAATGTTACAGTAGTTTCATAATGTTTGAGCAGACTAATAAAATATAGTCACTTGGCATACACATGCCCTCCCTCCCTTCTTTCCTTCCTTCCTTCCTTCCTTCCTTCCTTCCTTCCTTCCAAGTTTAAGTAATCTCTACTCTCAATATGGGGCTTGCACCCATGACCCCAAGATCAAGAGTTGCACAGCCTTCCAACTGAGCTAGTCAGGCCCCCCTTTACATATGTTCTTTCCATTAAAACTAATGTGTGTCTTTGACAGAAAGAACAAATCCAGCGCTTTTGATCAATCTAATGAAAATTCACATTCCTTTGATCTTGTGAATTACCTCCATGTGTAGCTAGAAAATGTAAATGAGCAAACGAGTAGGTATGCCCAAACTAGTTGAAAAGCCTGTAACATTAAACTCAGTCATTGTTATCTATAACATATTAAGTCACTGATTGTATCTTCTGCTGATTTTTATTCAATATTAATCATCAAATCCATCAAAAACATAAACTTGATTATTTTTTCCTGTTGTATGTAGAGTTTCTTTGTTAAGAATTTCAGATACCTTGGAGCTATAATGTTTACTTTGTTAGAAGTTTTTTTTTAAAACCATCAAAACTCGGGCGCCTGGGTGGCTCAGTTGGTTAAGCGACTGCCTTCGGCCCAGGTCATGATCCTGGAGTCCCAGGATCGAGTCCCGCATCGGGCTCCCTGCTTGGCAGGGAGTCTGCTTCTCCCTCTGACCCTCCTCCCTCTCATGCTCTCTGTCTCTCATTCTCTCTCTCTCAAATAAATAAATAAAATCTTAAAAAAAACCCATCAAAACTCAGCTTTATTGTGGCTCCAGTATTAAAAATTTATTTTGCTTTAAATCACAATTTCTGGAATAAATAATACATTATATGTTTAAAAAAAAGAAGATAGTAGGAAGGGTAAAATTACGGGGTAGGGGGGAATCTGAGGGGGAGACAAACCATGAGAGACTATAGACTCTGAGAAACTGAGGGTTCTAGAGGGGAGAGGGGTGGGGAGATGGGTTAGCCTGGTGATGGGTATTAAAGAGGGTATTGAATGGAGCAATGGGTGTTATATGCAAACAATGAATCATGGAACACTACATCAAAAACTAATGATGTAATGTATGGTGATTAACATAATAAAATTTTTAAAAAATCACAATTTTATTCACAAGCTCTAAAAAGTCCCCTATTACTGCTGCTCATAGATGATATAAATATTTATTTAGGTCAGTGATTTCATTGGAAAGACAGGGATAAAAATGTGAGTCAAATGACTCCAAAATACTAAAATTTGATAATTCTTATTCATTTTTGTTTCAAAATGAAGATATTTTCCTGATAATATAAACCATGGTAAAAATTATGAAAAATTTGAAGTTCCCTGGTAATCTCCCCTTATAAAGCTATTTACTATTAATGTTTTAGTATATTTCCTTCCATCCTTTAAAATTATACATGTATATTTACATATAATCATAACTATACATAATATATATATATAAGAATGCATGTGCTTATTTAACTTAAATGTATTTTGTGGACCCTGTTTCAAGTTAATACAAAAGTGATTGTTTTGAGAAGTTATTTAATATTATTTCCACGATGAACATTCCATTTTTTCTTTACGATTGTAACATTTCAATAAACATCTTTGTATTTATACCTTTGTTCTATTATTTGACTATTTTCTCATATATTACTGAACCAAATAGTATGTAATTTTGAAAGATAATGAGGTGGCTATCCTAAAAGATGTTTTCAAACTGCATATCCATCACAACTATTTCTGTGTCTATTGTCTCACACCATGTGTCTTAAAAGTGCCAATCTGGTAGGTTAAAAGACAATATGATCTTATTATTTTTATTTGAATTTTTAAAATTAAGGAATTTTTCATATTTTTCTTTTCTTTTTTCATATTTCATTTGTATATTGCAATATGATTCACCACCATGGTATTAGCTAACATCTCTATCACATAACATAATTATTGCTTTTCTGTGGTGGGAAACATTTAAGATCTGGTCTCAGGATCTTTGAAGTATATAGTTAGAGTACTTTTGACTCTAATCACCATGTGGTGCATTAGAACTCCAGAACTTCTTTGTCTTTTAGCTGTAAGTTTGCCCTTTTTAGCAACATCTCCCCGACTCTCCTGCTCCCCCGTCCCTGGTAACCATCATTGCAACTCTGTTTTCTACGAGTTTGGCTTTTTTAGATTCTACATATAAGTGATATTATTCAGTATTTGTCTTCTTTGTCTGGATTATTTCATTTAGCGTGATGCCCCAAGTTCCATCCATGTCTCAAATGGCTGGATTTCCTTTTTTCTTATAGCTGCATAATATTCCATTGTGTGTATGTGTGTGTGCACGTGTGCGCATGTGAGTGTGTGTGTGTGAGAGAGAGAGAGATCGACCAGTGACATCTTTATCCATTCATCTGTTGATGGACGCATAGGTTGTTTCCATGTCTTGGAATAATGCTGCAGTAAACATAGGAGTGCAGATATGTCTTCTAACAGGTATGATGTGATAATCTCATTGTGCTTTTGATTTGCATTTCCCTGATGATTAGTGATGTTGAGCATCTCTTCAGGTATCTATTGGCTATTTGTATGTCTTTGGAAAAATATCTATTCAGGTTTTGTGCCCATTTTTTAATCAGATTTTTTTGTTACTTAGTTGTATGAGTGCTTTACATATTTTGGATATTAACCCTTTATTGGATATATGGTTGCAAATATTTTCTCTCACTCTGTAAGTTTTTCATCATATTGTTTTTTGGGGGATTTTGCTATGCAGAAGCCTTTTCTTTTATTTCTTTTCTTTTTTTATTGAGGTAAAATTAATGTTATACACTTCCATATGCATAGCATAATGATTCAATATTTGTATATATATTGTGAAATGATCACAATATGTCTAGTTAATACCTGTCACTATACATAGTTACACATTTTTTTCTTGTGATGAGAACTTTTAAGATTTATTCTCTTAGCAGCCTTCAGATATGCAAACATTATTATTAACTATAGTTATGCTGTGTATTACATTTCTCTTATTTATTTTATATCTGGAAGTTTATACGTTTTGACCCTCTTTACTCATTTTGCTTACCCCCCATCTACTTACTGCCTTTGGCAGCCACCAATCTGTTCTGTATTATTATAACATAATAATATGGTACATAATATTAGAATCTTATATACTAGGGATATTGCCTGTCTACACTGTGATGTATTTCTGCTATCTTTTAATTTTGTTCATAATGGTTTTGCCTTAAAAAGCTTTTAAATTAATGTATAGTTATATAACTTTATAGTTTTGGATTTCTTATACTTAAGAAAGATCTCCTCTTTTTTCTTAAATATTAAAATAATATACTCCTCTGACTATAATAATTTTATGTATAAAATAACTTAAATATTAATACATCTGGATTTTGTCTGAGGCAGAGACTCAGTATTTTTCCAAGTGTTTACCCAGCTGTGCAAAATTATTTATTATATTTATTCATCATTTTTCCATCCGATTTGAAATGTCACATTTATAATATGAAAGTTTTCATATATTTATGGATTTGGATCTTATTTAGTCTTTTTCCTTTCTATGTTTATTCCTATGCCAATGATATATTGTTTTAATAATTATAGCTTTTAAAAAATTTTGCCCAGTAGAACAGATCCTCATTTTTCTCTTTTGAAAATTTCTTATCTTTGGGGTGGCTGGGTGGCTCAGTTGGTTAAGCATCTGACTCTTGATTTCAGCTCAGGTCATGATCTCAGGGTTATGAGATTGAGACCCACATCGGGCTCCATGCCCAGCATCTTAAGCAGGCTCCATGCCCAGCATGGAGATTCTCTCTCTCCCATTTTCTCTGCCCCTACTGCCTTTCTCCTGTCCTGCTCTCTCTCTCCCAAAAAATTTCTTGTCCTCATAAATTTACCCTTCTTCATGAAATTAACCATAGTTTTGGTATATTCCATACCATTACTACATTCCATTTCTATTAGTTCTTTAGGAATTTAATTAAAAGTGCATTGAATTTATAAATTGTACTGGAGAAAACTGAAACCTTTACAGTATTGAGTTCTCCCATCTAAGAATCTTTTATGTGTATCAGTAAAGTTTTATAGTTTTCTTCACAGGGGTTTTATATGGTTCTTTTTAGGTTTATTTCTATGAATAATATAGCTTATATTTCAATAGGACTGTGAATACAATGATTGAATTCAAACATCTAAAAATTATTACTAATGTTTAGGATTTACTAATTTTGTGTATTAATATTGTAATTTAGTCACTAAATTTTGTTACGGATTTCAGAATTTTTACTCTTGCCTTTTTTTGGCTAGAAAATTATATCATTTGCAAATCATGATAATTTGCTTGCTTTCTTATCTATATGTACCTGTCTTCTCTTTGTTGTTTCATTGTATTGACTAGAAACTTCAGAGCAATATCAAATAATGGAAATGATAACAAATATCCTTGTTTATCCCTGACTTTTGTAGAAGTGCTTTTAATTTTTTTCACTATTAAGTATGATGATGCTAATTTTTTCCTGTTAGACTGAATCACATTAAGGAAGTTTTATTCATAATATAGGAATAGGTAAATTATATGTAATGCTTTTTATCAGTTTTAGAAATAAATGTTTTTCTATAGATCTGTCAACATAATGAACTACAGAATTGAATTCTTAAGTTCGGTTATCTTTGTTTTTCTGGAATAAAGTCAACTTGGTCATGTTGCAATGTGCTTTTGATTTAATGGTGGATTTGATTTGCTAATATTTTAATTAGGATTTTTTTTTCCATTATACTCCCAAAAGATTTCTTTGTAGTTATTGAGTATGTGGGTGGGTGTGAGCTCACAGGTGGGTATACAAAGTCAATTAGTTTTTTATTAAAGTTATACTAGCTCCATAAAATCAACAGTGAAAACCTCTATTTTCTATAACAATTTAAATGACTTAGAATTAGGGCACCTGGGTGGCTCAGTTGGTTAAGCGACTGCCTTCGGCTCAGGTCATGATCCTGGAGTCCCTGGATCGAGTCCCGCATCGGGCTCCCTGCTCGGCAGGGAGTCTGCTTCTACCTCTGACCCTAACCCCTCTCATGTGCTCTCTCTCATTCTCTCTCTCTCAAATAAATAAAAATCTTAAAAAAAAATAATAAATGACTTAGAATTAGTCTGTTCTTTAAATTTGTCTGGGATATTATCTTGGTCTGTTGCTCTAGGGGAAAGGTAGATGTTTGATAATCTCATCTTTATAATTCATTATATCAAACCTGCAGTTTGTTATTCAAGTCTCCTGGTTTGTTATTTTATGCCTACTTGGCCTATCAACTTCTGAGGAAGTTTTCAGTTTCCAGTTATGCATGTGATCTTCTTTCATGTATTTATGATGTTTTTCTTTATAAATTTGGAGCAGAAGTGTTATTTTAGCTTGGATTCAAGGGCAAGCAGTTTCTAGAAAGTATAGGTAAGAGAGTGGGGAGCTGGGACAGAGAAACTAGGGAGGCTACTAAAGGGTGCGTTAGCAAGCAATTTACCATTGTGAGCAACTGTAGCTTACTGCCTCTGGGAACTCCCAGGAGCCAGTGTAGAAAATTAACTTCAGAGTTATCTTTGCCAAGTTGGTGAGAGAGCTGGGATATTCATGCATCCACTGTAGTCAATTGGTTGAGACCTACTCCAGGGTTGTCAGGTATTAATTCTCCAGAATTTCTGGCCTGTTTTGTCTGCAGTCAGTGTGGGCTCCGGTAAACAGAGAAAACCAGCATTAAGAAAAGAAACAAATAAACATAATTCAGGTGTCTGGCAGTTGGAAGTCAGCCCTGAGTAAGAATGAAACAGCATTTGCTATAAGTGTTCACAATTGTTATAGGTTTGTGATACTTTGTACCTTTTAATGAATTCATTCATCTTATATTAATTCATTCTTTTATTGAACAAATGTTTACCTTCACACAAAAACAATAGTTCACTGGTACATAATTCTAGAATCATAATCCTTTTCTCAAAAGAATTTCTCAACATCTGATTCATAGGCTGGGTTTTCAGAGCAATACTCTTCTGAAAAATCATTACTTCTATTGATTTATCTATTTAGCCAGTCATTTTTTTTTTTGAGATTACTGAAATGTCTGCCCTTCTCTTGTGCTCTTTTTAAAAAATAGATGTTTACTCAAAAAAAACCAAATACAATCCAATCAATATTCTCACATCTCATTGAGACTTCTTAGAATTTTTAAAAAGTTCTCTCCTGTTTCCAGAATTACATATTCACTGGTAGTAATTTGTTCTAATCCCCCAGTTTGGTACCTTCTTTTTTGGCTACTGATTTTCTTTTCATTTTTAAGTATCTGCTGTTGTCATGTTGATAATGATGAAAATGACTAACTTAGATTCATAATTAATGTTAGCAGGTAGATTAGTAGTTCCAGACCTTTCCACGGAAGATCCAGTTTTAAAAAGTGGGGAAAGACATAGTATTGTTAATTTTTATATTTAATATATAAGTTAATTGAAAACCTATTATCTACTATTACAGTTTTATGAAAGAAAGGATATTTTAATTCCTCTGAAGTAGGAAAGATATAGTCTCTTAAAATAGTGCAAATTTGGCCATATACATTCTTATAACATTGATCTTTATTTTCTCTCTTCATAGTTTAATGGGAGTTTTCTCTCTCGAGGGGTAGGGTCTAGGTGCTACTGTGGTCACAGTTTCACCCTCAGGCCTCACTTATAGTTGTCTATTCCATGAGTAGTGGAGGATATTTTCAGGTGGCTAAGCTCTATTTCATTCAGGTGCACATAATTAAGTGAAACCTGGGTGCAAATGTGGTTACATTCTTTACCTGAGGGCCTTTGGTAGGTTTCCCAAAATCTATTAGTTTAGTCTCTTTAGTGATTCCTCAAACCTATTTTGGTCAGAAAAGATACTCTTGACTTCATGACTTTTTTTCAGCCCCACAAACTAGTACTAGAGGAAGTTAGTACTACCCTTCAGAATGTTCTCCATTTACCTTTGTGGCTCACTTTGTGCTTGTGAAGTGGAGTTTACACCCTAGGTTTGGTGAAGTTTTTATTCTTCTTTGCTACTATTTTTTAAAGTTGTCTTATGAAATTGGGGCCTTTCTTGGCTTAAGTATGGGTTAAAGTTTACTAGGTTATTTTTGGTGGATATTGTTGAGGTGTTTGTGTATCTTATGGATATTTTCAGGTTACTTACCTCGGGCCTTCATAGTTACCAGGAATGAATGGTCTGGATATTTTAGGCGATTAAGAAGAGCATGTATTCAATAGGAAAGAGAGGAGGAAGGAAACTTACTGTTAGTTCCTACTAGGTGCTAGGAAGTACTATGTTCTTCAGGTTTTTCTAAAACTCAAAAGGTAGTCATTTTTAGGTGGGGATTGTTATTATCTTTGACAGAGGAAGGAATAGGAGCTCAGTTTAAGCACCTTATTCTTTTTCATGTAACTAGTTAGTGGCAGGACTTAGATAGAACATAGATCTCTGACTCCTTAATCCTTATTTTTTTTCAACAGTGCACTATCTTTTCTTTTTTTAAAAGATTTTTAAAAGATTTTATTTATTTATTTGACAGAGAGCACAAGTAGGCAGAGAGACAGGCAGAGGGAGAGGGAGAAGCAGGCTCTCCGCTGAGCAGGGAGCCCGATGTGGGACTCGATCCCAGGACCCTGGGATCAGGACCTGAGCTGAAGGCAGCTGCTTAACCGACTGAGCCACCCAGGCATCCTGCACTACATGTTCTTTTTTCTTTTCTTTTTTTTTTTTTTAAATGTTAACAGATTTCATGTTTATTATAGTATTCTACCTTTCCTAATGAATTTATTGAACTGCCATAATTCTTTACTGCGTGTTTAATGAGCATGTAGCCAAATAATTACTAATGACTTACCTGAAAGTTATTTTTTTAAATAGGGTTTGTTTATTTTAGACTCAGAAATACTAATCAAATTCTTCCTTTGATTCTAGTTCCTAGCATAAAAATAAGTTTAAACTAATTGGTGTTATTAAGTACTTTGAACATTTATACATAATTTCAGGGACTTCATGAATCTGTTGTCCATCCATGAACCCAAGGATAAAGTCTTGTCTTAGAAAGAAAGGATTATCACATTGGTCAGTTCTTATTGTATAACACTATGTCTCCCTTGTGACTAAACATTTAATGATATAAGAGAAGATATTGTTAGATACTAGTAGTTAATGGGAAATGTAACTTTTCAAGACCTATATTTTATATACTACTTAATACGCTCCTTCTTTCTGAGACAAACAGTTAATATATATATATATATGTAACATACACTATCAACTGTATTTTTTTACTTCTTATCTTTTAGTTCTCTAAGCTTAATTACCTGGCCTTTCCTTAAGATTTTCTCTCCTGGACCACACTGGCCTAGATGTTTACATTTTAAATTATAGTTGAGTTTGATGACCTTACAGATAATAAATTATTGAATCATAATAAACTTGCTAGCTTAGCTTTTTATTTGGAGAAGAATTTCAGGTGGCCAAATCCTTGCACGCTGGTTTCTCATGGGATATAAAAGTCAGATATTCTTTGTGCTTGTGTATGGATGTGTAAGAACTACTGCACAGACTTATGATGAAAACTCAAGTTGTTTTTGACTGCATATGATGAAAGAAAAGTGCTATTAGTTTTAATGGGGGAAGAACAGTATGTTGATTTTCTATCCATTTGTGAGACAGGTTATACAGGCCATTACTGAAATACTGTTCCTTATTAAAATTCCTTTACACATTGAAATATTTCAGTGTCTGTTGATGGTGGTATATTCATATAATATAGATAAGTTACTGGATGAATCCATTGTTTCACCATTTCTTTAAATGCTTAAAGATAAATAATTGATTTGCTTAAGAATTTATGAGATCAGGCTCTGTAGCCAAATGTAAGTTTAGGAAGATGTAGAGTAGTTGGACAAGGTTCTGAATTCATGTGATAAAAAGAGACTCAGCAGAGACCACAAACCAGCCATGGGCTAGATGCAGCCTTGGCTATTTTGTTGTTTGGACTGAACAATGTTTTAAAAACAATTTGAACTACTTCTCAACATGTAAAAATTGGGCAGTTTTACAGAAAATCCTTGGGTTTTGCCTTTCATTGAAAAATTAGAAGCACTGGCATCACTGGCCAGATTTCTTGAGCTAAGTATCAGCAGCAGAATGAAACATAGTTTCTTTTTTGTTTATGTGATAGAGTCATAATTTCAGTTGCCATAAATCATTGCAGTTCTATTATTTTGTAGAGAAGATGAATGATTTCTTGTATTTTTATCTTTATCAAAAGAGGGAAAATGAATGATAAGCTGAGAGGGTAGCATATGGGAGAGAGCATACTTCTTTGCAAAAGTGAAGATTATTCCTATGTGTTTAATGTGCAAAATGTGCTTTTGTCCAAAAATACAACTTAAAATGCCATTACGTAAGCAATCATGGTAAGAAATATGATCGATAAATGGAAAACTTATTTGATGAGGAACTTAATGATCTGGAAAAGATTCCATTTTTTTTTTTTTTTTTTACTGGGCTTGCTTTTAGATTAAAAAAAAAATCAGAGTAATACTGCCATAAAATTGAGTTAAGTAGTACCTATGAAAATATAAATTGGCATCAAGACTTAATTCCAACAAGAAATGTTAGCTCCGATTGTCAAAGAAATAGCTGATATCTTAAAAGATAAGTTGGAGGAAGAAGTTAAAATATTTATGTCATGTTCTGTTGCAGCTGACAAAAGCCCAGATGTAACAAATATCATCTGGTTAGCAGTATTTGTACGTGTTATAAATGAAAATATACACGAGACGGAAGAAATTTTGAATATAAAGCCCATAAGAGGTATAACATCAAAAAACAAACTGTGTTGAGGAAGTCTTGAAATGCTTAATGGAGACTGGCTAAGAAATATTAGGGAGTGACTAATATAAGGTGGCACCTCCATGGAAATTCAGGTTAATATCAAACTTCTGAGATGAAAATCTCAGATGGTAAAATTTGGAGGGACACATTGTAATTTGCCAGGAATTACTTTGTACCGAATGGTTAAAAAAAAAAAAATGGAGACTGTTGGAATAAGTGACACAAATTGGAAGTGCTTCTGCGGTGTGAAATGTAGAGAGCTCAATGCTGGATTTGATGCCCTGGAAGCACAATTGAGTAAGTTGTCTGTTGTATGCAGAGTCTAGTAACTTGTGACATTTTAATTGCATTGAAAAGTTTCTTATTTTCAAGAGTTGAAAGAAATTGGTTTGCTCATGTCGTCTTGGGAAAATTTCTACTTCAGCTCACCAGAGACTCAGGGATGAATCTTGGGCTTTTTGGTTAATGTTACAACCCATCTAAACCCTTTAAAAGGAACTTCACAAGTGGTTACCAATGAATTTATGTGTCCAAGTCAAGCAAAACTGTATGTTTGGGAAACTCATATGACAAGGAATATTGTGGTTTATGTTCCTTTGATGAAAGTGGCTCCAGAAGTAATAGTTATGGCTTAAACTATATTCCCCCAAAAGGAACTGAATTCCAGAAGATATTCTCTGATTTCAAAGTTTATGAAGATATGCTAACATTTAGTTTTAATCAAATTAAGCTCTCTCAATTAACTTTAATCATGAGAACAGAGAGCTTCAAATGGAAGTTTCTGAATTGCATAAATGTTTTCTGAAAACTAAATAGAAGTTCTAGAATACTAGAATTCTACAAATGCCTTTGTATGGTAATTTTCTTAATTGTAAAAAACCATTGTGCAAAGATTTTATACATGTCCAGATGTGCTTATGTTTGTGAACAGCTATTTTCTTTTCTGAATAAAACTCCCTACTAGAGGCTGAATTCTGTAGCAATATAAAATACTCAAATAGGCATGGCCATTTTGGTGTAGAAGAGAGGATGAATTTTCCAGTTCTAAATCAAAGAAGCAATTCATTAGGAAAGACAAATTTAATACTTAATAGCTTCTCTTTATTAAATATATATATTTAAGGTTCAATTTAAAATATAATCCCAACTATAATACATGTTTGCATTATAATATATATTCAAACTGTAATTCAATAAAAATAAATAATATTTATTAACAGTTAATACTTTTTTTTTTTAAGTCAGTCTTACTTTACTCTTTTATTATCTTCCTGGAATCTAAAGGACTTGAATTTGACATCCTTCACTCAGTGTTTCATCTTAGCAAATGAAAAGCAGAAATCTGGTTTTGCCCTCTACACACCTTTCAAATAATGACTGGAAGCTGCTGCTGATTGACTTTTCTCAAGAGGCACAGGCTGATTACTATGCTTACCATGACAGTGGCCTTTGGTGAAGTAGTAGACTACTTACTTCTTCTTTACCTTTCCTCAAACCTGCTAAAATTGTTGGTGTTCCTTTCAAAATGCTGCACATTTTAAGTAACTTGAAGCAAGTCTTGAATCAACTGTAAATAAATTATGTATTCTCACTAAAGTGAACACATTCTAATTTTGAGATTTTAGAAAAAAACACATATAATAATGCTATCCTTAATATTTTTATTACAGTATCTCCTATATGTACCTCCTGTAACAACACAATGTTCTGTGTACTTAATGGTCACAATTACTGTTAGTAATTTTGATTTTCTTGATTAGAATATCAACTCCACAAGGACAGTACTTTACAAATGTTAACTAATAACATTCTAAATACCCAGTAGAGTTCCTGGCATACATTAGATACTCAATAAATGTATGATGAAATGTTTTTTAAAGATAGCTGAAAAAAATCCAATATTTGAGTAATATGTATTAACCAGACTAGGCTAAATTGCATTCTTGTTAACAAACAACCTCCAAATCTCAATGGTTTAACATACAGAAGTTTATTTCTTGCTTCTGCAACAGGTCACTGTAGTTGATAAAGGATTCTGCACCCAGGTTGATGGAGGCTCCAGTCTTGTAGCGGCACCATCTAGAATTGAGGTCTCCATTAAGACATCATGTCAGGGCAAGAGAGAGACTGGCGAATCATATACAGGCTTTTCCCACTTTTATCTGTGGCCAGAAGTGGTTGTATGTCTTCACTGAGGTGCAGAGAGACTGGGAATATAATACATAGATATAGATAATTTATAATATATAAATAGAATATTTGGATATTTGGTGTTACTGTCTCTGCTACAACATGATAAATAAACCAGTGACTAATTGTTACCTGAAGTTGCTGCATGTCACTCCTAAGACTGTTGTTAAACCCTTTGGTACAAATTTCCAGATATGAAAAGAAAGTCATCCCCTAAGAGGACTGTAAGGCAGGCTGCTATTATCACTCATTAGGGACTCCTGGAAATTTACAGTAATGTCACACTGTTTAGAGTGACGATTTAGAGTGCTCTTTGAACTATATTTGATTGACAGTACCACATGGGCAGATTGACCCAAGGTAGTGAATTCTGTTGGAGGCTAAAAGGGTGGGTCTCCAAAGTGGATCCAGAAGTGAATTCTGATAGATTATCTCCCCCTTTTCAAGGAAGGGTTTTCTTTCTTCCCTGAAGTAGGGAATCTCGAGTAAGTTCTATAGAAACTCTTTCTCGTTGTGGATCATTTTGCTGATTCTGCCAAGGATGCTGGAATTATTCTCCATACTGATGATTGTTTTGGGCCCTGATCAGTGTTTTTTGAAAGGTAGTCAGAATCTCATTCCTGGAAATGCTATATCTTGTATTGACTTATCAAGAGATTTCCTTTTCTAAGGAGAAATGTGGTTCTAACTCCTAAGTCAATATCATCACTTCTTTACATGTTTACAAGAAGGAATGTAAAGTTCTAAGACCTCTTTCAGGTCTCTGTTTCTGAGTAAAATCTGTTTAATATGTATAATTTCTTTTTAGGCTATTTCTGTAATAACACAAAGACTCTATGGAATGATTTATAACCCTTTGCATATAGGTTAGGAACAGAATCATTCACCCAATAAATGTTTATTGAGAAAGTGTGCATAAAGAATGAAGATAACTGATGATAATTGTTGAATAACACAAAGATTAATGGGATACAATGACTACCTTTGAGGTGCTCAAATTCTTGCTAGAGAAAGACATGTCAGTGGATAATTCTGGCACATTGAGATTACTACTGTAATTTATGAATAAAGTGAAAGGAAGGAGAGCTTTTTCCTTCTGTATGGATTTCAGGAAAGGCTTCTCAAACATTGCAGCTGACTTGTCAAAGTAGGTACTTTCTATTTGAGGCAGAGAATATCCCAAGGCAGAGGGGAGCACTGTAAGAGGAGAAGCCTGGCCCAAGTTAAGAAGGCATAAAAGTTGGTTACATGTATGGGAACCTGGGAGAAAAACAGTGGGCTATGCGATTGGGTTCTTGTGAGGGGGGAGTGATGTAAAATAGATGTGTGGTTGCTACAATAATGGCTTCCAAGGAATCATGCTTCCTGGAAGACTCATCTTGTATAATCTCTTCTCAGATTGACTAGGTTTGACCATGTGATATATACAGAGGCATGATAAATATTCATGCAGGAGACATGCCTGCTTGGAGCCCTGAGACTGTCATGGTTGAAGAAGCCCAGATTATCCTCCTTGAGGATGGGCGATCCCATGGAAAAGAAGTAACAACATGGAGAGAGATTCTAAGACAGTAGGCAGACCACATGTAGACAGATCCAAGAGACAGGGAGAGAGAGAGATTATAGAAAGAGACAGAGCCAGTGAGAGGGAGGGAGGCACCATGTATAGAGAGAACCCATGAAAAGAAAGGGACGATGTGAATATGTGAGTTTATGACAGGAATTCATCCCTAGTGGATAAGCAGGCTGAATTCAGTCATATGTGAACTTAGGCAAGATTAGCAGAAGCACCAACTAGCCAACCCACAGAATTGTGAGAGGTAAGAATCATTATAGTTTTAAGGTACTAAGTTTGGAAACAGTTTCTTATGAAGCAATAGATAAGAGATACAGAAGGTAAATTAATTTATTCAACAAATATTTATTGAGTTTATTGAGTATCTACTATGTGCCAGGAACTCTGCTGAATTGAGACCGTATTTTGCAAGGCCTTATGTTTCATGGTAAGGAGTCCTATTCTTTCTGCCCTAACTCTAGCCATTATAAATGCCATGGCTATTGTTTTAAGTGAGGTCTTAATCATATCTTGCCTATTATATTAATGTTCCAATTGTTCTTTTTCTCATTCCAGCCTTTTTTTCCCCCTAAAACACAAACCTGATCCATGTTATTCTCCTGCTTAAATCTTTAATAGCTTATTGTAGGCTTCGGGTCAAATTTTAGACTCCTTTGTATGCATTTTCTAGTATCATTTATACTCTTTTACCCAATGTTCAATAACTTGCGTTTCCCTAAGTATGCAGTGCTTACTCAGGTATTAGAAACTTTGGATGTGTTGTCTTGGCCTGGAAGGCTTTCTCTCATTTGTTTGTCTGGAAAAAGTTTTTAAGATTTCACTTATTTATTTGACAGAGAGACAGTAAGAGAGGGAACACAAGCAGGGGGAGTGGGAGAGGGATAAGCAGGCTTCCTGCTGAGCAGGGAGCCCTATATGGGGCTTGATCCTGGGACCCCCTCATGACCTGAGCTGAAGGCAGATGCTTAATGACTGAGCCCCTCTGGTGCCCCTGTCTGGAGAAAGTTTACATATACTTTAAGACACAGGCAAATCTATACATCTTTTTCAATACTTCCAGGTGGAATTGATCACTCTCTTGCATTTTATACTACCACTGACCATTAACATTACTCTAATATCTCAGTACTTGTCACACTATGTTGATATGCTATTTTCCCTTCTAGATTGTGAGTTCCTTGAGGATATGGGATTCTATCTTTCTTATCTTTGTATAGGAAGAAGTTAATGCCTAGTACACAGTAGATATTCAATAAACGTTTCTTGAATAATGCCTTTAACTTATAGGCTGTAGGAAATTACTATTTTATGGGAAGAAATTTTAGAAAATTGATTCAGGCATCAGTGTGGAAGAAGAAAAAACAAAGGCAAATGAACCCACTTATTAAACCATTTAAATGCATTATGGTCAAGGAGAAACATGAGCATTGTCAAAAGTAAGGTAGTGGGAATATGAAGGAGATCTACTTAAAAGACCTATTGGAAGTAGAATGGCCATAGCATGGTGGAAACCTAAATGTGGAGGAAGAGGAAGAGTGAATATTTTGAAAAAGATTTTGTGTTGTCTAGCTTGGACAAATGGGTAGATGGAGATGCCTTTAACTGAGATAGAAAATACCAGAAGAGGAGCAGGTTTAGAGAAAAGGAAGGCATAAGAAGGAGATAAGCATCACCATACTGCCTGTTCAGAGTGAATTTCAAGGATTTGTTAGCTCTCTCTGGTAAGGGAACTGTTAACTATAATGAGGAAGACTCTGTTAAGCAGAAGGCTGGAAATCATTGTGGTTCTAGGAAACCTTTGTGAAAGATGATCTGGTTGGACTAGTCCTCAGAAACTCAGATTAAAGGAAAATGAACCAGATCAGTAAATTATATGATAATCTTCAAATTTCTCCCAGACTGAGCTTGATATGTAGTCTAATAAAGAGTTGGGTTTTATGGCATAAGCTTTAATTGCAATTTCTTTAAGAAATTTATTCTTTAAGAAAACTGGTTGTCTATTTATACCTAAATACACAATAATAGTGCCATTTTAGTGATTGCTATGACTGAGGTACCTATTGTAACACAGAATCACAGTGGTCACTGACTTAATTGGAAATGAAGTTGGTTGCTCCTACCATTACAGTGGCATGATAGAAATGATTCTCCAAAGATTTTATCCATATATTACAATATTGCAACATAGAGTTCTCTCTCTCTCTTTTTAAAGATTTTATTTATTTGACAGAGAGAGAGAGAGACAGTGAGAGAGGGAACACAAGCAGGCAGAGTGTGAGAGGGAGAAGCAGGGAGCCTGATGTGGGGCACGGTCCCAGGACCCTGGAATCATGACCTGAGCTGAAGGCAGATGCTTAATGACTGAGCAACTCAGGCACCCCCATAGAGTCTCTCTGATTCTTTAATCATTTATTGTTCAACAATTGTCCAATTGTTAGAATACCAAACTGGAGTCCTTTCCCTCTGATTAGAGTCTTAAATTTTCTAACAAGACTTTAGTTCTGTGTTTCTTACATCATCAGGGTCATAAATGAAGAGCTTTAGATAAAACATTGCCTAGGACAACCTCCCATCATGTTAGTTGCTCTGGGAAAATTGGCTTTCCTTTTTTGATTTTTCTCAGAGATAAATTTAGGTAATAATAGATTCATGAGAAATAAGCTTACTGGAGAAAGGAGTAAAGAAAGGAAGCCATATGTTATTTCTTTAGATTATTCCTTAATTTAAAGAAGAAACAAAATCAAATGAGGGCTTGTGGGATATCAAAAAATAACATGAAACCAACACTTCAAAGCCTTGAATTTGTGATAATTAGTGCAGCAAAGAAACACTTGATGTATCTGCAAAGCAAAAAATAGGGCAAATAGTGGGGATCAAAACAAAAATTAAAAACGCTGAAGACCAAACTTGGAGCCTGTTTTTTGTTTTTTTTAACCCAAACTCTGATTGTATTGCT
The DNA here is from genome assembly GCF_002201575.2 of Neomonachus schauinslandi. Taxonomy (NCBI): domain Eukaryota; kingdom Metazoa; phylum Chordata; class Mammalia; order Carnivora; family Phocidae; genus Neomonachus; species Neomonachus schauinslandi. The sequence goes on from NC_058406.1 coordinate 142,993,245, forward strand.
GTATGAACAAAAAGAGATAGGAGGTAGACTCTAATGATAAAATATATCAAGAAGCAGTAACATGTTGGTAACTGCTATTGTGTCTCTCATTGTTTTGCTTTAAGTTTAAGAAGTTGAGTAGCAGCGGAGCCTCACAATAGATTTATTCCCCTTCTCCTAGTCACTACTGCAGAAGAAAGACAGCTCATGACATTCTTCTGATTCCTACAATGGTATCATATACAGTGGTCTCTGGAGGCCAGCTGAGTTAGCTCTCAGAGGACACAAATGTCATCACCCAAATAAAGTACTTACACAGCACCAACATATAATCCTGATGTACCTGGAAGCCTGTGTCTTGCCAGGAGGATGCCTCTGCCCCATCCCTCCTGCAGAGACTGCCCTTGGGATACTGTACACCACAATCTCCTTATACTGTATCAGCAAGTTGGAGCAGATCCTGTAACTGGATCCTCAGCTGATGCTTTGGTGACACAGGAACATATAACATCCACTCTTTGTAATTTGGGTAGCAGTATCTTGGAGGCTAGTGATAAGTTAGGTGGTAGTGAAATGTAGTCCCTTTGGCGGTGCGTGTGCTGTGTCAGTTTGTTGTGAAGCTGAATTTAGTTGCAAGGAGAGTAGTCCTGCCTGTGCAATTACCAGTAAGTTAAATTGAGACAGAAATATTCCTTAAAAGAGTTGCTTTTATTAAGTGCAGCTTGTCATTGGCTGTGACGGATATGGACACTCTATTTCCAGAGCATGGCAAAGAGTGCGAAACCCTTAACATAGCCAATACTTGTGGAACGTTTTTTGATTTTAGCCACTAATGTAACTTCACATTTTTGCTGCTACATTTTTTTTAAGATTTTTTATTTATTTATTAGAGAGAATGAGATAGAGCATGAGAGGGGGGAGGGTCAGAGGGAGAAGCAGACTCCCCGCTGAGCAGGGACCCCGACGCGGGACTCGATCCCGGGACTCCAGGATCATGACCTGAGCTGAAGGCAGTCGCTTAACCAACTGAGCCACCCAGGCGCCCTACATTTTGTTTTTAAAAGAGTTGCCTAAGTTTAAAAATGTCTTTTCAGAGAGTAGCCATGAGTTGGTTATTATAATAGTTTGATGATGGGTTCATTTTTCCATTTTATTTTTGTGAATGTTTATTTTTTTTTTATGAATAAGGTACTGAGAACAAAATGTCTTCTAGTCAGATTTTTCAATAGCCACTGGCCTTATACTGCTGCACATTCAAATTTGCAAATTTGAAACTACAACTTTTATACATAATGAAATCTCTGGGTAGGTACACACTTTTCATTATATTTCCACTTGCCTATTTGTCACTGATTTGGTCCTTTAATTCAGTCTTTATCATACTTAAGGAAAAAGGAGAATACATTTAATGGTGCTAATTTGAAAATTTAAGATCAAGATAAGTAAAATATTGTTCTTACTTTCCAGGAGATTACAGTCAATTTTTGAAGACAGATATATGCCACAAGTCAGACTTTAAAAAAAAAAAGATTTTATTTATTTATTAGAGAGAGCAGAAGCAGGGGGAGCAGCAGGGAGAAGCAGACTCCCTGCTGAGCAGAGAGCCCGCTGTGGGACTAGATCCCAGGACCCTGGCATCATGACCTGAACCAAAGGCAGACGCTTAACGGATTTGCCACCCAGGCGCCCCACAAATCAGACTTTTGATAAGTATTTTAGTAAAGGTGGTTCTGTGAGGGTTAATTCTAGTAGGCCTGGAATTAGCCTGAGCTGTTCTACTTGCGTCTGTGTGGCCCTGACCCCTAGTTAGTAAAAGCATTGTTCTGTAACCATGTGTCTGAAGAGTTTGGGGTGGTTTGTATCATTATTTATTGGTAACAGTGAGTTTGAGAAGTTATACCTGGACTTGGTGACATCTCTGAAGACATCCCTATTTGGGCCAACTACACAGAATGAATATATCTACATGACCAGCAAAATGCAAAACAAAAATCCTAGTGATAACTTCCATTTTGGGATCTCTGGTTCTAGAGTGCTCAGTGTCATGCTGGTGGTTTCTGATTCAAGAGAGTAAATACATACTGCCATGGTCCTTACAAAGGGAGGACAGTTGGATTTTGTACTTGGCCTCTCCAAATCTCCTACTGTGAGATAGCCTTTGGCTGTAATGCATATTCTCTCTTTAATGCTGTGGCTATATTGTATCATTTTTCTGCAATCCATTTTAAATGTGTAAGCACCTGCCATTTTGGGTCATTAATGAGAAGGTCCAATATGGACAGAGCTGATGGAAAAGACAGTGATTTTGTGGGGGCATGCTACATGTGTGTGTAGGCCCATAACTGCTTCACATAGAAAGTTGGGTTGGAGAGATTAATATACATATATTTTTAAAAGGAAGATGATTAAGATACTAGGGCCCAGTAAGCCAGAAATAGCTTGGGTGAAGGCATGGCACATTCCAGGAATAAGTCCATGTGAATAGTATAAATCTGGAACTCAGGTCTGAGCTCAAGACTAGACATAGTGTTGGGAGTCACTAGCTAAGGAAGTAGATGCTAGTGTACAAAGAAAGGAGACAATTTGTATTTATCCTTGGTAGAGAAATATCAAAGAAAAAAGTTTCAGAAACCAAGGAGGGAGGCAGTTCATCAAAATATTAAATCAGGGCGCCTGGGTGGCTCAGTTGGTTAAGCGACTGCCTTCGGCTCAGGTCATGATCCTGGAGTCCCGGGATCGAGTCCCGCATCAGGCTCCCTGCTCAGCAGGGAGTCTGCTTCTCCCTCTGACCCTCCTCCCTCTCATGCTCTCTGTCTCTCATTCTCTCTCTCTCTCAGATAAATAAATAAAATCTTTAAAAAAAAAAAAAATTAAATCATCCATGCTACCCAAAGCAATCTCCAGATTTAATGCAATCTCTATCAAAATACCAATAGCCTTTTTCACAGAACTAAAACAATACTAAATCTGCATGGAACTGTGAAAGACCTCAAATAGCCAAAGCAATCTTGAGAATCCCAGATTTCAAGATATACTACAAAGCTATAGTAATCAAAACAGTATGGTACTGGAACAAAAATACACATATCAACAGAACAGAATAGAGAGCCCAGAAATAAATCCACGCTTGAATGCTCAATTAACCTACAACAAAGGAGGAAAAAATATACAATGGAAAAAGACAGTCTCTTCAACAAATGGTACTGGGAGTATGGGATAGCTATGTGCAAAAGAATGAAAAAATACAACTTTCTTATACCATAAGCAAAAATAAACTCAAAATGGATTAAAAACATAAATGTGAGACCTGAAACCATAAAATTCTTAGAAGAAAACATAAGCAGTAATGACTCTGACATTGGCCATAGCGACATTTTTCTAGATAGGTCTCCTCAGGCAACAGAAACAAAAACACTATAAACCATTGGGAAAATATTAAATTTGGTAGAGAGTTCAAGAAGAATGAATATAGTGAAGATATTTTTGATGTTTTTAAGTGAGAAGGTTGAAGACAACCTTCTGAAAAAGGTTTTAATTTAGAAAGGAATGGAATAGAAATTTGGTAGTAAAAGAAGGGAAGACATGAGGTTAGAGCTCAAAGAGATAAAAGGTTGAGAATTTGTTTAGGATTGGTATAAAAACAAACAAACAAAAAAACCCCTGAAATGCATGGAGACTGAGAGGAAAGATCTAGAGGAGGGGACAGGTTGAAATGCAAGAGATGGAAGAATTGATGGGCAATGCCTTAGGCAAGGGGATGAGGAGGAAATCAAGAGGGTGCTGCTGCTTTTGTGAAGGAAGAGAAAGAAGAAAGTATTAGTTGTATAGGGGTACCTGGGTGGCTTATTTGGTTAATCGTCTGACTCTTGATTTTGGCTCAGGTCAGGATCTCAGGGTTGTGATAGAGCCCAAAGCTGGGCTCCATGCTGGGTGTGGAGCCTGCTTAAGATTCTCTCTCTCCCTTTCCCCCTACTCCCATCTTGCCCTCTCTTAAAAAAAAGAAAGAAAATATTAGTTGTATAAAAAATAAAATAGAACATATATTTTATGGGCCAAGCTGTTTGGGACCTTAGGACAAGTATTTTGCCATTTTAAATAGCAGATAGCATGTAGGTGTACTTTATCAAACCATGAAATGTGAGAGGTGCTATGGGCTGTCCTGGAGTTTAAAACTCTCACCAATGCTTACCAATCAATATTTATACCTTCATAAGTAATAATCATCTTCCCCTGGCCTCAGACTTTGACCATCTTGCTTTGCTCTCAAGCATTTTTTTAGCAATGGCTTTTCAGGACCTCAATACCTTCTGTTTCCATGTATAAATGTACTGAGATATAATACTAGGGCAGAGAGAGGCAGATTTTTTTTTTTAACAAATGTTTCTATCAGAGTTGGTAGGTCTCCAAACTACTCAATCTGTGTTACAATATTTTTTTGCTCTTCAAATTCACTAATTCTTCTAAAATTAATCTTGACTATTACATTAATTTTCCATTTTTAATTTGTATCCTGTTATTTTGCACATAGAATTTTAATTAGCTTCACATATAATAATAGAAGACTTATGCTTTCACCAAAATGGAGTAATAGGGACTAGATTTACCTGCTTTCCAAAACAACCAAAAAATGGGCAAATTATAAGGAGCAATAAATTTTAAGACATTGGACAAAGGAAATGAAGGATAGTCATCCATGAGAGATGAAAAAAAAATGGGATGAATTCTGATTGCCCATTTTTTTTTTTCTTGAAAGAGTTTCTAGGCCATGGTATAGGAACCCAGGTAGAGTAGGCAGACTACCTCAGTTAAAGATCCAGAACTAAAGGCCAGGGAGATCAAGGAGGCTAGAATTCACAAGACAGTACCATAAATGAAAGATCTGTACAAAAAGAGAATTACTGAGATCTTCAGATGATCTTCTTTGAGTAGTCAGGTGATTATTAATCAGCATATGTATGAAGAGAAACTACCTGACTCTGGTGAAAGAACTGCCTGAAAGTATTAGAGGTAACAGTGCTTATATAAGCTAGAATTAAAAACCTCATGATTCATGGAATATTGGGAGACTACTCAGAGGGGCCTTGGTAATGGGGAATAATTAACCCCAGACTGCACTCCAGTCTTGCCTAACAAATCTTTTTTTAAAAGATTTATTTATTTGACAGAAAGAGCACAAATGGGGGGTTGTGGAGGAGCAGAGGGAGAGGTAGAGAATTGCTGAGTGTGGAGCCCGATGTGGGGCTCAGCCTCAGGACCCTGAAATCATGACCTAAGCTGAAAGCAAGAGACAGAGGCTTAACAAACTGAGCCACCCAGGTGCCCCTTGCCTAACAAATCTTAAAAGCAAGTTATGAAGGGCACCTGGGTGGCTAAGTCTGTTAAGCATCTGCCTTTAGCTCAGTTTGTGATCCCGGGGATCATGGGATTGAGCCCTGTGTCAGGTTCCCTGCTCAAGGGCGAGTCTGCTTCTCCCTTTCCCCTTACCCTCCTTCCCTTCCACTTGTGTGTATACTCTCTCTCTCAAATAAATCTTTTTTTTTTAAATACAAGTTATGAAAGGATCAAATTACTTCCAACAATAGGTACAAAAATACAAAAATATCCAGGAACTAGCAAGGCAATATTTGCAATGTGCAAGTTTGTGTCCAATAAAAAATTACCACTTATATAAGAAAGCAGGAAAATATCTACCATAATGAGGAGATAATCAAACCTAACCTGGAACTGACATAGATATTAGGATTAGCAGGAAGGGAAATTAAAGCATTTGTTATAACTGTATTCCATTTGTTCAAAAACTTATGTTGTGACATGAAAGCTATAAAAGACCCAAATTGAACTTCTAGAGATCAAAACTACAGTGTGTGAAGTGAAGAATACATGGGATAGGATTAGCATCCAATTAGATATTGCACAAGAAAAGATTAATGAATTTGAAGGCAGAACAACAGAAATAATCCAAAATAAAGAACACAGAGGAAAGAGAGTTAAATATTAAGAGAACATCAGTGAACTACGGAGAAATTTCAAGTGGCCTAATATATGTGGAAATGGCATCCCTGAAGGAGAGAACAGAGGTGGGAACAGAAAAACATTTGAAAAAATAATGGCCAAAATTTTCCCAAATTTAATTAAAAGTATAAACTCACAGGATCCAAGAATCTCCACAAACCCCACATTCAAGAAGCATGAAAAATCTCTACCAAGGCATATCTGAATCAAATTGCTCAAAACCAGCAGTAAGGAGAAAATCTTAATAGGATCCAGAGAGAAAAAATGGCATGTATAGTGGAACAGAGATAAAGATAACGTTGTATTTCTTATTAAAAACGGTGTAAGATGAAGGTGGAACAGCATCCTTAAAGTACTGAAAAAATAAAAGATCAAACTAGAATACTATACCCAGTGAAAATTTCTTTGGTTTTTAGTAGTTTGATCTGGACACTGCTTTCTTGGTATTTATTTTCCTATATAACTCATGGAGTTTCTTGTATATATAAATCCATTTTTTTTTTTTAAGTTGAGGCTATGCAGCCATTATTTATTCAAATATTTTTTGGCCCATTTTTTCTCTTCTCTCTTTTTGGAACTTCAATTACACTATGTTAGACCATTTTCTATCGTCCCACAGACCTCTGAGCCTCTGTATAGTTTTTCTTAGCTCCTCTCTCTCTCATTTTCAGTTTGAATAATTTTATTGACCTATATTAAAGTTTGGTGATTCTTTTCCTATTTTCAATCTAATAATGTGCCCATCCAGTATATATTTCATTTAATAAATTGTACTTTGCAATTTTTTCATTTCCATTTGGTTCTTTTTTTATACTTTCCATTTCTTTGTTGAGATTCTCCATTTGTTTATTCATTATAACCATCTTTTCATTTAAATCCTGATCATATTTATTCTAGATGATTTAAAGTCCTTATCTGGAAATTCCACATGAGTCATCTCAAGTTTGACCAACTATTCTTTTTATTATTCCACGTCAAGCATCTTAATTTTTGGTTTCTTCACACATGGCTAATAATATGATTAATGGACATAGTAATTCCTATATTGCTTAGAGTCTGGGTTTTTCATTGCTTTGTCTTTCTTTAATGAGCATTGCTTTTTGTTCTGGTATATGGTAAAATTACTGGTGGATAAGTCTGCTCCTTTTGAGAGTTGTTTTTAAGCCCAGGTCAGGCAGCTCTAACGCATTCTCTATACTAGTAATAGAGTAGCCATACTTTTAGGGCATGTTCTTTCTGTGTCCTATGTATCCTAGCACTGGGAAACACCAGAATCTCTATTCAACTCATAGCTCACCAGCACACAATGAGAGTTTTATCTTAATAGCTTAATAACCAAAGACTGAAAGGAGACCCCATGCAGATTTCCAGAGCCCCTCCTCTGTGCTATTCTCTGCTCTCTAGTACTCTGCTCTCCAAATTCTACTACATCAGCAACCCCAAACTCCTTTTCTTTTTCAGGATTTTTTTTTTTAAGATTTTTATTTATTCATGAGAGACAGAGAGAGAGGCAGAGGGAGAAGCAGGCTCCCAAGGAGCAGAGAGCCCGATGTGGGACTCGATCCCAGGACCCTGGGATCATGACCTGAGCCGAAGGCAGACGCTTAACCATCTGAGCCACCCACGTGCCCTTTTTTTTTTTTTTTTTTTTGCTTGGACACCATCTCTCCATTTTGTTGTATAGAAAATGCCCTCAGAAAGAAACTTGGGTTGATCTTGGGGCTTACTTCATGTATTTTCCTTCTCTTAGGGATCATAGACCTGTGCTATCTGTTGTTTAAAAATTGAAATAGTTTTTCAATTTTTTCAACTCTTATGCATATATATTTTCATTTCCAGTGTTTGTGGTGGTCGTATATTACACTGGTATAAAATAATCGATTATGGTTTGAGATGGAAGTCACACCAGATTGTTTTAACTTTCAAATTTAGGTCTATGATCTATTTTACTGTTTTTTGTAAGTTAGGAGATGGACAAGTTTTATTTTTTCCCCATACATATTCAATTAACCTAGAATCATTTATTTAAAAGACAATCTTTCCCCCATTGAATTACAGTAGAGGCTTTGCACTCTACCTTTTGAAAAATCTTATACTAATACGAAATATTTAAAAATTTAGTATCATTTAGATACAACTCATTGATTTTTTTTTTTCCTCTTCTGATAGTATTTCTTTATACGTGAAGATAGAAATCATATTAGGTGATGACAGCCATTATAGGTCCAAAGCGTAAGAACTTCCAATTTTTTAAAGTCACAAAGCAAGTCAATAGCAAAATTGGACTTATCAGTGATTTCAGAATTAAATATTTCATTTCTCCTTTTTTTCCAGTTGCTGATTATGAAAATATAACATATTTAATTTGGTAATTAGTTCAGTTCTTTCTATAATAGCCCTTTCTAAAAGGATAAATTAATTGTTATGATACTAATAGTAATGATACTAACACTGATAATAAAAACAACAAATATTCGGGGCGCCTGGGTGGCTCATTTGTTAAGCGTCTGCCTTCAGCTCAGGTCATGATCCCAGAGTCCTGGGATAGGGCCCCGCATCGGCTCCCTGCTCGGCGGGAAGCCTGCTTCTCCCTCTCCCACTCCCCCTGCCTGTGTTCCCTCTCTCACTGTCTCTCTCTCTGTCAGATAAATAAATAAAATCTTAAAAAAACAACAACAAATATTCATTGATCTTATTATTGATTTTTTTATTAGTTACTGTGGTGACTGGTCTCATCTCTACAAATGGCTTTCAACAAACCAGACCTCCTGGTATTCACACCCTTCGTAGTCATCTCCTATACTGAATATAGGCTTGCCACGTGTAACCAGTATAATGCAGTGAAAGTGACATTACAATGAGCTCTGAGGGTGGATTATAAGAGGATTTGCAACTTCCACAGTATCTTCAAGCTTGTATCTACCACATAAGAAGTCTACTACTTTGAGCCCATCATATTTGTGAGGATTCTCAGGCTGCCATGCAAAGAGGAGGGGAGGGAGAGGAAGAAAGAGGATGGGGAACTGGGAGGAGGGGAGATGCGTGGGCCTGGCCAGTCCCCAAATGTTCCAGGCATATCAGTTGGGGTGCCAGATATGTGAGTGAAGGAGGTGTATTGAACATTGACTCAGTTGAGACTTCAGCCCCATCTACCATCTGATTGCAACTGCATGAGAAACTCAGCAAGAACCATTATCTAAGCCTATTGAATTCATGGAACCATGAGATATAATAATAATTAAAAAAAAAATGTTGGTTTAAGCTGTTAAGTTTATGGGTAATTTGTTGAGCAGCCATAGATAACCAGACAATTACAATAATGACTGCTGCTGAATGAAATAAGCTGTTTATGCACAATGATTATTGTTTACAGTGAACTTTGCCTTCAAAATGACAGATACTACCAATTATTTTACTATTAAAGAATTGTCATTATTTTAGAATTTTGAAGTGACATTTAATTGAACTTAATGCTTATCAGGATACACTCAGTTTGGGGGTTGAAATGACCTGTTGTTTCAGTTAAAATGTTGGCATAAATTTTTCATGATTTTATTGTAGAACTTAGAGATATATTTTATTGGACAGACATAAAAAAAAATTCCATGGGTTGACTTAGATTCAAAGATTGTTTCTTTTTTCTTAATGATGATTTCATTTCTACTTATATGCAGATTGTTTTAATCAATATTATGTTTTCTATGATTGATTGTGCCAGAGAAGACCAATGAAAGTGTTAGTGCTTTTCCAATTAAACCCATGAATATGGTTGAGTTGTGGATATGGCTACTATTTTAGGAATCTCTTTCAAATTGTTTCTTCCATGCCACATTGTTAGAACTGTTTCTCTGTTCAAATGGGACACTATTCTATTGATTTTAATGCCTACTGAGGGTATTTGTAAAATCTCTGAGCAGTTATACCTTCTGTTTTGACATTTCGATTTATATGTTTTTCACCAGTGTTTCCTACACTTCTTACCTTACTCTCTTCCATGCTGTCATCAAGTAGGAGTTGCACAGGTATTCTTTGGTTATCTGTGTACCAGATATGTTCTGAATAGATGAGTGGAATTATTTCTTTAATGCTGGTAAAATGACTTTGTTGTCTATTACTGATACTGGTAGTTATGGTACTAAAAAAACATTTGTACTAGTTATCAATTCAACTATAAAAAGATTGAAAATGTGATAAAACATAGGAATAGGAATTTTTCTTTAAGTAATAAATGTTCCTAGTAAGTATAAAAGTAGTATGTAACATGTGAAACAAAGTTTTGACTTACGTAGTTTACAATTTCGACCATCTACATTTTTTTTTTAAAGATTCATTTAACCATTTTAGAGAGAGAGCACATGCGCATGAGTGGAGGAAGGGGCAGAAGGAGGGGGAGAGAAATCCTCAAGCAGACTCCCCACTGAACGGAGAGCCCAACGTAGGGCTGGTTCTTAGGACCCCAGATCATGATCTGAGTGGAAATCAAGAGTCAGGTGCTTAACTGACTGAACCACTCAGGTGCCCCAACCACCATCTACTTTTAAATTATGGCAGATACTGGTTTAGAGGTTATAGTCCAGGAAACAGATGCACACTATTACTGTCAACTGGGTAGGTTGCTATTTACATAGTATGAACTCCTATGCTGTATTTCATTTGTGGTCATATATAATCAGAAACCTGAAGACATTACATTTACTTAGAAGCCTAAAGTGCTATTCTGTAGTGAGCAAGTGATCAATCATCCCACGAATAAGTCTCTTAAAAATTTTAAAGAGAAAAAAAGAGGCAGTTGACAATACTCTTACCTATTTTGTTGTGGAAAACATTCTCCTTTATTCAATATAGGAAATAATCAGAAAGCCTTGCAGGATGTGGGTGAAATGAGACAGGAAAGAGAATTCTGTGAGACTTTTTTCAAATATATTTTTAAAACAATGGTATTGTTGTGGATCAAATACTAAACTTGGTGTCAGATAACCTGTGGTTTATTGCTGGCTTCTCTGCTCAGGCTTGCATTTATATAGAATCGTTCACCCAGAAAATCTTATGAATTATTAACTTGGAATCCTCTTCATTACATTCATCTGAGATAGATAGGATTTTTTATTCTCATCATTGTTTAGGTGTGGAAAGTTAAAGCAGGGAGGGAGGGTCACTTTTATAATCACACAACAGTAACAGCCAGGAAGAGTTTGCCAACTTGATTCAAACCCTGAGTTTCAGTAAATTCAGACAATGTTTAGACAATATTTAATAAATACTTGGAAGTCCATCAGTGAACACCCACAGTAAATATAGTGATCCAGTTGCCCTCTATTTTGACTTCCTCATTTTTGGTTGTTCATTAGAATCCCCAAAATGCATCTTTTGTTGTTTGATGAGTGATTTCAGGAAGACGACTGTAAGAGATGGCCCAGCGTTGCCATGTTCAACTCATGCTTGTGTATATCTCATTGTACCCCTGGGTATACACTGTCTTCCTATGCTTTTCTCTTTCTTATAATACATCATGGAGTTACCTACCACTTCTGGATTCACAAGGCACAGTAAAGCATTGCTCCTTCTGAATGACTTACCCTCAGAGCTTCTGAGGCCTTTGTCAAAAATTATTATGCTTCTTTGGTGGTAAAAGATAAGGTTTTTCAGTGGTTTTATATTTTTGTGTGTAAAATATTCCCAAGTGCAATGCTCTTATGCTGCTGCCAATAGGTAATATGAGCCAGGAGGCAGATTCCATCCTGGAAGCACTCAATGGAATGCATATATTGTAGTTGGCTGATACCAATCAATGAAGCTTTAGTTTCAAAGTGACACAGTTGTTTCAGAATTCACCTTGGGTTTAATGTTCCTGATAAGAGTTATTACATTATTTTAGAAAATTGAATGGGAAAAATGCCTAGTTCTATTTAATGAGGCTGCTTTGTCTTAAGAGAGATACATCTTTTTTGGGTTAAAAAAAAAACAACAAAAGGAACCTCAAGGTATTTAATGAATTACAACAACCATAATGTAAGCAGGCAGCAGGTTTTCTAGTCAAGGACAACTTTACCTAATATAGAAGTTATTTTTTGATCTTTGCCTGGGTCATTGTGAGTAAGCACTATGAAAACTATGAAATATAATATAAAATTCTTGAATGAAATACTTTAATTAAAATTCCTTATCTGTAATATTAAAGAGTTAAGATTTATTTAAAGAATTTTGTGAAGCATTTATATTTACTGTGATACGTAAAATAATTTAAATTATAATTTATAGTTTTCATATATTTGGTGCCAACTTCTCATCTTAGGAAGGAAACATTAAATGGCTTCCTGATGATCTGTGCTCCAGTTCGTACACTTTTGGCAGTTACCTGACTCTGAATAGTCCATAGGTCAGACTTTTAATGCCTGAATTATTTACTTTGAATGACTAGCTAGAGTTGCTCATGGATTTTTCTCTCATTAGCATGTGGTTCTAGTGTCCTTGGAGGAAGAATAAGGAGAACAAAAAAAGAAGGGCAACTTTGTTGAAATGCGCTCTTGGTTTTTTGTCATAGACTCTGTTCAGTTCCTAAATGTGAACTGGTTAGCAATAGAGGGTATTATTATTCATGTTTCTATTTATGATGTGAAATTTCTAAATGGAGTCTCCTAGATGTGTTTCAGGAAGAATAAGGCATGGTAGCAGGTTCTAAGACTACCCCTTTCTGCTGTGTGTCTGACGACTCACTTTGATGGCTTTGGGGACTGGCAAGGGGGGTAGGTAGTGATCAGTTCCTCTCTCTATTGCTGTCACAGTGGCCAGAGAGAGAAAGGTGCATGATGTAGAGCCACAGTGTGAAGGACTGCCAGCTTATCCTTCCTAAAAAAACCACTTTCGTTTTTTATATTCTCTTTCTTTTACACTTCTAATGGCCTCTTGAGTGCCTGCTGGATAAAACAAAAATTTTATCACCTGGCACTGAGACGATGTGTTCTAGTTAGATGAGAGTCTATAAATAGACTCTTTCTAATAAGAAATAAGACTTACTTTCTAATAAGAAAGTAAGTGAGGGGCATCTGGGTAGTCTATAATTTTGAAGTTCTCATTGTGGTCACATAAGTGGTTTATCACACATCTGAGTGACCATGAATAATTCCTTAACCCTTTCATCTCTGTTTGATCATGTTTAAAGTGGAAATTATGATATTAAGCTAATAGTATTGTCATGAAGATTAAATGAGATAATATGTGCCAAGTATATAAGCTATCTGACATATATTAAGTCTTTAATAGATGATAGTTATTTTATTTGTCATTATTACAGCTATTAGTATTGTAGAAGGGATGTTGAGCAAGCCAAATTAATGGAATTTAATCAGAAAATATCTTTTTTTTTTTTTAAGTAGGCTCCACACCCAGCATGGAGCCCAACACAGGGCTTGAACTCACAACCCTGAGATCAAGACCTGAGCTGAGATCAAGAGTCGGATGCTTGACTGACTGAACCATCCAGGCGCCCCAGAAAGTATCTTTATTCTTACTGTCCCTTTAAAAATTTACTTAGCGATGGAACTCCTCCAGCCCCTTTTTTGAAAACTTAGTACCATGAATTTCCTGGTCACTTTCAATAAATACAAAGTATGTTTACTCCAAGTCACAAAACACAGTATCAATTTGGTATTTCAAAATAGGTCCATGAAATAATTACATTTTAAACTTGATTTACATATTTTCTCCTTTTCCCAGCTAGGATGTGCTGCAAGACAGAAGTTTTCAGTTTAAGAAGGGGCAAGTGGAAGGATACTCCATTTAGAAATTTTACATCAGATATAAGCATACTAAAAGAATCCTTGTATTGCTAATCAGTCCACTTGTAGAATCTAAGCTAAGAAAGCATCTATTACAGAAAACCAAGAGTCCCTTCTCCTCCCTTTATTCCCCTGCTTTGCAGTCAAGGTTGTTTTTTTATCCCTCCTGACTGAGGGGAGAAGAGCAGGCCTTACATGCTGGTATTACTTTCTACCTCCCACCTGAAAGATGTCTAACCTGACTTGTTTCTTGTGTACTCTTTCAAATATTCTCACTGAGAATATTTGAGTTTATGTCTAGTGATGAGGGCAATATATTTTTCTCCAGCTGCTTCTCCCCATACTGCTCTCATTTTCTTTTTTTTTTTTTTCTGTTTTTCCAGAGGTCTTCTAGGGAAGGATCGGAAGTGGCTTCAGGCTATTTCTCTTGTGTAAAATACTAACATATCTTTGCCTTTAAAAAGTTTGGGATGATAAGCTGATCTCAATGAAGATGTTATGTCTCTTTCTCTGCTACCAAAGCAGCCAGCAGGGCCGTCTTGGACCTAAGAATTTCCATGCAAAATCAAATGCCAAATACCCCTGCCTTTTGGAGACATGTAAGACTCTCTCTGAGTGCTCCTATTGGAGCTCTTTTCGCTAGGACTGTAGTGAGGGGTCTGCACCCCACCTCTCCCAGCATATGGCCAGCTCTCTCTAAAAAGAGCCTCCTCACAAAATCCTCTCCTCATGTCTACTGCCTGGACCCTGCTATATCCTCCGTGTGGCTGATGGACCTTTAGACACACTAAACAAGTTTTTGGTGATTTCTTTGAAAATTTGCGTTTTGCTCCTTCAGTGAACATTCAATATTATGTCATTTTTCAGACCTATCTTTTACTGCTTTTAAAATCAGCTTTACTCAGTTTCCTATCTTTCCCTTAACTGTACTTTGTGATTTCCTTCGACCTGTCCTTGCTTAGGCAGATCCTTCTGTCCTTCTTTCCGAACATCTTATCTCTGCCCCTTTTCCTGCCTCCAAATTATTACCTATCTTTGTTCAACCCATATCTTGTTGGATAATTTAGTTCAGAAAACTAGTTGATCAGAACTGTTATACTTCCTATGTAACATTTGCATTTTAACCCCAAATAGTGAATCCTTTGGGAATTATAGGTGCTTTGGGAGAAATTGAGGAAGTCACTTTGAACCCTTCAAACCACAACAGTCAGCTGCCTGCTTAGCTTATGCTCAAGGATGGCTTCGTCAATTCCCCACCTACGTGTGGCTGCATCAAGAATAACTATTCTTTCTCTCTAACCCTTGCTGTAATACCACAAGAGAACTCAGGAGAAATGCTAGTTGGTCTGCCACCAGTCATTGTTACATTTGCTGAATTAGTTCTCATCTACCTGAATGTCACAATCTTAGAGTTAGAATTGGATTCAAGGTTAAATAATAAGTGATCTTACAATTCCTTTTGCCCCAGGGGGTGAGAAAGGAGACTTGGTAAATTGGTTGTCCTCAATCAATAGAAGATGGAAATCTGCCTCCGTGGCTTAGAAATGAGAAAAGGAGAAAGAGAGTGAGCATTTTATATCTCTAATAAGGAAGTAAGTGAGGGGCATCTGCGTAGCTTATTCAGGTGAGTATCCAACTCTTGATTTTGGCTCAGGTCATGATCTCAGGGTCGTAGGATCGAGCCCCTCATCAGCCTCCTTGCTTACAAGGAGTAAGCAAAAGAGAAAGAGTCAAGGTTCTCTTTCTCCACCTCTCTCTGCCCCTCCACCCCCAGTTTCTCTCTCAAATAAATACATCTTTTTAAAAGAAAATAAGTGAAAGGAAAGTACATATCTGTGTTGTATTGAGAAATGAAGGCTGTAATAAACTTGAGGTCAAAGGTATTTCTTTAACTTTGAAATAGTTTGAATGATAAGATTTCATTTAATTTAATTTTTGTCAACATAAAGAAAATCAAAGTACAGAAGTGGTGCATAATAATTTTTAGTTCATATTTTGATAAAATGCAATTAAGCTTTTGAATATAATTGTTCTATAAATATAAATGTTCTATAAATTGTCCTACAATATTAAAAGTTTGGTCATTTATTTCTTAGTATACAGAAGCATTTATTTCTTAGTATTTATTTCTTAGTATACAGAAGCAAAATCACTGGGACATTAAGTTTTACAGTTACTTCAATACGTTTTAAGGAACAACATTTGTGTATACCCTGAATTTCAGTAAGGTTGAAGCATTAAAAGTGATCAAGAGAGTTTAGCTACATTCAAAGTCTGTCTACTTAATAGCAAACAACTATTTTTGGAAGGTCATTAGTGTTGCTTTGGACATAAAAAGGAAGAAAATGTAATTAATATTTATCAGCTACCTAGAGAGACATAGCCACTTTCCAATTGCTATCTTCCTTTGCTTTCATTTAAAACTTTTTTTTTTCCTCTGACAAGAGACTTCCCCACTCAAGTTCATGATCATATCCTGGTGGATCAGGTTAATCTGTTTCATAATTAATAATTTCTGCTGTTCTAACATGTGATACCACAAACTAAGCACTAGCTATTGTCTGGAGCAAGAAAAAAAAAAAAAACAGGTATAAGATAAATGAATTCCTGTTATGTAAGCAAAATGTATTAAGGTTTTAATTTTGTATCTGGAAATAAATCTGGATCACTGATATAAAATTCAGAACTATCAACTTCAAACATAGGAATCACATAAGTTTGAAATGAAAAATTGTACATTTTAATCCTTTAGCTCAGGTAGCAATAATTCGGAAAGGACAAAAAAAAAAAAAAAAAACCCAAATCAAATGAATTTTTTTTTTTTTTATAAAAGGAATATAACAAAAAGAATAAGAAAAAAGTAACTCTCAGTGGTATACCAACTGGTACAATGAGTAATTAAGGAAGGCTATAAAAGTTATCAGTAAATCATTCAATCATAGACTCTGGGAAAAAGAAGGGTTCTCAAGAGGTCATATAATCTAGTTCTTTGGCTTAGAAATAGGATATCTCAGTCTCTTTCAATTCTGGTCCTCTGGCTACTCTCAAAGACTTCAAAATGGATTATTTGATTTTTCAGGTCAATAACAATTTTTTTTTTTAAGATTTTTTTTAAATTTATTCATTTGAGACACAGAGATACAGAGAGAGAGAGAGAGGGAGGGAGAGAGCATGAGCAGGGAGAGAGACAGAGGGAGAGGGAGAAGCAGGCTCCCCGCTGAGCAGGAAGCCCAATGCGGGGCTCGATCCCAGGACGCTGGGATCATGACCTGAGCCGAAGGCAGATGCTTAACCATCTGAGCCACCCAGGCGCCCCAGGTCAATAGCAATTTGAGTTCCTACTATGTAGCAAAGACCAAGGTATGAGCAGGATCAAAAAGATTACTTAGATCTGTCTCCTTATCTGAAGGAATTTATGGTCAAGTGGGACAACAAACACAAACAACAAACACAGTAGTTATGATCCTACAATATTAAAAGTTTGGTCAAGTATGCAATAACGTCCGGGATTAAAAAAATATTTCTTTCATTGTCATTTAAGCTTGTGACTTCTTATTCTGTGTTCTACATAGAAAAAGTGAAAAAGTTCTATCAATGGCAAGAGGGGAGAGAATATAGTTGTGTCTGGTATGTCCCTAAAATATCCATTTGGGTATTTAAAAGATTTATAAGAAAAACAACAACAACAAATAGACCTAAAGGAAGAGGGAAGAAACAAAGGTCAGTAGGTAGGAAAGAGAAGAGCGGACTAGAAAACAATAAATAAAGCCCTTTTAATTTTTTGTTTCCTGTTTATATATATATATATATATTAATTTCTTTATTAAAGCACAGCACAAATACAGGAAAATGCCCAGTCAGCTCTCTGACCTTTTACAAAGTAAACACAAGCTTGTAACCACCACGTAGAATAGGAAAGAGAACATTCCCAGCACTCTAGAAGCTTTGTTTTTCCTCCTAGTTATTACCTACCGTCAAATGTAGCTAGGATTTGACCTACATCTCCAAAGATGAGTTTTATCTGTTTTGGATGTTATGTGTGAGTCATGCATTCTTTTGTGTCTGGTCTCTTTCGTTTTACATTATATCTGTGATTCATCTACATTATTGTGGGTAACCACAGTCATTGTTATTCATTGCTGTGTAGTAGTCCATTTTGTGAATTCATTGCAAATTATTTTTCCATGTTGAATAATTTTGGGTTTTTTCTGTCTTTAGGCTATTACAAAGAATGTTTCATGAACATTGATGTATGTCTTTTGGTGAACAATGTAAGTATTTATTTTGGTTTTAGATCTAGGAATGGAATAATGGGTCATAAGTAATGCTCTCAGTAAGTTTACTAAAGTGTACTAATTTACATTTCTACCAGCATTGTATGAGAATTTCAATTGCTCTACATTCCCTAGTAACACTCAGTATTGTCCGTCCCTTTCATTTTAGTCACTCTTGTGGGTGTGTAGGGTAGTTCACTAGTGTTAGTTTGCACTTTGCTGAGAAGTAATTAAGTTGATCTCTTTTTCATCTGCATAATGGGAA
This sequence comes from Neomonachus schauinslandi, assembly GCF_002201575.2. Classification (NCBI taxonomy): domain Eukaryota; kingdom Metazoa; phylum Chordata; class Mammalia; order Carnivora; family Phocidae; genus Neomonachus; species Neomonachus schauinslandi. Next base: position 143,011,550 of record NC_058406.1, read on the forward strand.
TTCACACATCTTTTGTGAAATACTTTTATGAGTCTTGTCTATTTTTATAGTTGTCTGTCTTTTCTTATCATATGAATACTTTATGTATTGGATACAAGTCCTATCTTATATATGTATTGCAAATCCTTTCTTCTGCTACGCCTTGCATTTTCATTTTCTATATTTTGAAATTAAAAAAATCTTAATTTTATTGCAGTTCAATTTATCAGCATTTTCCTTCAGGTTAGTACTTTTCATGGTTAGTATCCTATTTGAGAAATCTTTGCCTATGCCAAGGTCATGAAGATATTTTTGTATGTTATCTTTGAGATGAGTTATTTTTGGTCTTTCACATTTAGGTCTATGACTCATCTGATTTGTTTTTTTGCTTATCATGTGGGATACTGTTTAACATTCAGTTTTTTTTTTAAACAAATAACCTTAATTAATCATCATTTATTTTGCAGATTCTATTTCATTGCAGCAGTAATTTGCCTTAAATTGGATGATTATGGATGGATGGGTCTAAATCTGGACACTTTCTCCTGTTCTCCTGGAATCTTTGCCTATCCTCTACCAATCCTACATTGTTTTGATTATTGTAGCCCCATAATTAGTCTTGAATTTTGTAATATACATCCTTTAACTTAGTGCTTCATCAGTTGCCTTTGCTCTTCTTAGGTCTTTGAATTTCCACACACATTTTAGACTCTGCCTGTCAGTTTCTATTAAAAAAGCTGGGATTTTGACTGGAATTGCATTGAATCTAGAGATCAATTTAGGGAGAACTGATATCCTTAAAATATTGAGTCTTCTAATCCATGATATGGTTCATCTTTATTTATTTTTTGGTGTTATTATAAATGGCCTTTAAAAATTATTTTTCAAATATTTGTTGCTGGGTATATAGAAATAGATATTTATATATTGATTGGCCTTGTTATCCAACTAAATTGCTAAATTCACTTAGTTCTAGTACTGTGTCAGATTTTATTGTATCTTTTGTGTAAATAATTGTGTCATTCATAAATAAGGTTTTGTTCATTACCTTTTTTTTTTTTTAAGATTTTATTTATTTATCTGACAGAGAGATAGCGAGAGCCGGAACACAAGCAGGGGTAGTGAGAGAGGGAGAAGCAGGCTTCCCGCTGAGCAGGGAGCCTGATGAGGCGCTTGATCCCAGGACCCTGGGATCATGACCTGAGCTGAAGACAGATGCTTAACAACTGAGCCACCCAGGCGCCCGTGTTCATTACTTTTTAAGTTTTTTTAAAGATTTATTTTAGAGAAAGAGAGAGAACACAGGGACAGGGGGAGGGGCAGAGAGAGTCTCAAGCAGACTCCATCCTGAGTGGGGAGCCCCAATGCAGGGCTCCATCTCAAGACCCATAGATCATGACGTAAGCAGAAACCAAGAGTCGGAGGCTTAACCACTGTGCCACCCAGGTACCCCACTTTTTTTTTTTTTAAAGATTTAATTTGTTTGTTAGAATGAGCAGAGGGAGGGGCATAGGGAGAGAGAAGCAGACTCCTTGCTGAGCGGGAAGCTTGACCTGGGGCTTGATTCCAGGACCCCAGGATCATGACCTGAGCCAAAGGCAGATGCTTAACCAACTAAGCCACCCAGGCACCTCCTGACTTTTTAAGTTTTAAAACTTGCTACCTTTTCTTCCTTTATTGCTCTGGCTAGGTCCCGTATAGAGTAATGCTGAAGAGAAGTGGTGCTAGCAGCCATTTTTTTTCTTGTTTAATGTGAGCAGAAAATCTTTTACCATTTCACAATTAAGGCTGATTTTTGTGGAGTTGTTTTATTTTGTTACTCCCAGTAGTTACCTTATATCAGTGAGAAGTTTCTATTTCTACCTTGCTTAAAGTTTAAAACATGGACATTGAATTTTATTAGATTTTATCTGCTTCTATGAGTTGATCATAAGTTTTCCCTTTTATTCTGCTAATGTTATAAATGGTAGTGATTTTTAGTATTAAACCAACTTTGTATTCCTGGTATAAATCCAACTTAGTTGTGATATGTTATTCTTTTAAATATGTTCTTGAATTCAGTGTCCTAGTATTTTATATAAAATTTTTTGTTTATAAGATATTGGCCTGTAGTTTTTTTCTTATATTTGTATAATGTTATAGTTTTCAAGTTTATGCTTGCCTTTTAAAACAAGTTGAGAAGTCTTTCCTGTTTAAGACTGGTATTATTTCTTTCTTAAATATTCGAAATAACTCATTAGTGAAGCCATTTAGGCCTAACGTTTTCTTTTGGAGAAGTTTTTTTAATTGCCAATACAATTTGTTCAATAGATAAAGCAGTCAGTGTGTTTGCTATTTCTTATTGAGTCAGTTGTGTTTTTCAAGGACTTATTCTTTTATCTAAATTAAAAAAAAACAATTATCAGATGTTTTAATTCAATGAAGATTTTTATTTTGAAAAAAAAAAAAAAACTCATTAGACTTGGTCAAAAGAAAATGGGCCAGAATTGTTGAGAATATATGATGATTTCACAGAGTATACCAAAGAAGGACTCTTTGTTCTTTCTGGAATAAAGCAGTATGAATAAGAACAGTGTCAAATGGCTAACATTGTGTATAATAGTTAGCTTTTGCTACATACAGAACCGCTTTAAAATTTAATGGCTCAAACCAGCAACCATTTATTTAGCTCTCAATTCTGAGGGTAGGAAATTTGGTGGGGCCTCAGCTAAGCACTTCTAGTCTGGGCTGGCTTTGGCTCATTCCGGCTAGACTAATTCAGAGTCTGTGGCTAGTTGATGGGTTGACCGGGTTTGTCTGGTTAATGACAGCAACAGTAGGATGGCTAGGGTGTTAGTGGTGTTTTCCATCAGAGGTTAAGTTAACTCTGTGACCCTTCATCTTCTGGAAGACTTGCCTGGGCTTGTTCTCATAATAGTCACAGAATTCCAAAGAGGAGAACAAATTTCCAGTGCTCAAGCATTTTGAAATTCTCTGCTTGTATCACAGTTTCTACTAACTTATTGGCCAAAAGTCACACAGCTAAGATTAACCTCAGTATGGGAGTGTGCTACCAAATGGTGAGAATATAGGGAGGCATCAACAAAACAGGTGAATAAATCATTCAATATACCACAGTGTGTTTGTGATATATTTTTAGTTCCAGTCACAGTGAAAGACTTCTTTTGGATACATGTGAAATAAAACATGGGTAAGGAAATATTGTGGTATTTCCATTAGGAAAAGAACCCAATATCCATGTCTGAGGTAAAAGATGAATTTCATTCAATATATGTGGCAAGAGATGCATATTTATACAAACTTCCCAAGAGCTTGTTTTAATAAAGGGAAACAATGGACTTGGGTCTATTCTGGGGCCTGGAAAGGAAAAGGAAGTGACATTTCCTAGCAAAGACTATCTCCTCAGATGAAGGCAGGGAAGGCTGAGGAAGACTGAGGAGGCTTCATGATGGAAAAGGAGAAAAGGAAGTGGAACTTGATAGGGAAATAAATATGGTATCTAGGGAGAATAATATTAATAACATTTTGTTGAGAGCTAAGAGCTTTCTATTTATTGTTTTAATCCTCATAACAACCTTATGTTTACATAAAACTATCAGTCTAGAACATACGTATAGCAATAAATTATCAGGGAGAAGGTAGCTGAGGAAGGAAAACAGGAAGATTTCCCCTACCAAAGGCATGATGTGCAAAGTCTATGGAGAAGAAAAAATGAGAAGTTGGGGAGACCATCTAGGGGAAACCTAAAGGAAGAAGGGGATAGAGATAGATATGGGAAGTTCATTGCATCTGAAGTGAACAAAACATTCAGAGACAGGAATTAAAATGGGGAGATGAATGGAAGAAATTCAAAGGAAGCATTGAATAATAATTAAATTATATACAAGTGTAGAAAATATATAACCTCCAGTAGGACTAAGTAGTACAGAGAAAATAGAAGAAAGCCAGAAGACTTCTAGAGTCCCTCTCAGAGACAAGAAACTAGAAAGTTCTGATTATAGAGAAAGGGAAAATAGATGAGTTAAATGCAAATAAACTGGAAGAAGAGGTTATGATTTTTTTTTCCTTTTTAAGGAATGGGGACTATACCTACACACACCCACACACACAATGTAGATGTTTAAATGTTGTGCACTGCTTGTTTTAGAAAACGTGACTGGAGTAGGGAAAAGATTTGATTTTTAAATGTTTTCATTCTTCCAAACTCCAAAAGAAAAAAGGAAAATATAAAAAAAGGATTTTAAGGGGGAATGGGGGAAGAGATATCCTATTTTTCTGCATTAAAAAAAATGTGACATTAAGAGATTTCAACTCCCCTTATGAGGTCTTAAAAGTTACTGAAAAGTTGTTCCAGTCTTGTGAATGTGCTGGATGGATGAAGAAAGAGTCTGTGGCCCCTTCCTCTTTCCAACAAGCGAATGAAAACCAGGTTATAAGAGTGGCAGGGTCAAGGAGCTGTGGCCCCATATAGAAGTAGAGTGTTCTCTTAAGGAGAATGGGGGAAGCTTCCAGAGGGACAGAGTGAACTGCCTCATTCCTTGAGTGCAGTCCACTGACCAGCAGCACCAGCATCAACAGGGAGTTGAACAGTGGCCTCTCAGTCCTCACCTCAGATCTAATGAATCAGAAACTCTGGAGTTGGTATCTAAGAATCTGTGTTTTTAAAGCCCTCCAGGTAATTCTATTGCACATTGAAGTTTGAGAAGCACTGGGTTAGAGGACACAGGGGATAATACCAGAGAAAATAAAGTGAAGCTGAGAGGGAAGAAAATGGTTTTCTTCCCTAAATATAGGAGTTCGTGTATTCAATTAAAAATTAGAGTGTTTACTGTACCGTGGTGGAATAAGATTGATGGCTATCAACATTTTCACCACAAAGAATGCTTTTTGGTATTCCCATTAACCTATAAACCACGTTTAGAGCAGGATTTCTCAACACTGGTACTACTGACCTTTAGGGCCAGATAATTCATTGTTGGGAGAGCTTGTCTTGCCACTGTAGGATGTTTCGCGGTGTTGTTGGCCTCACCTACTCAATGCTAATAGCATCCCCAGTTCTAAGAACCAAAAATGTCTCCAGGCACTGTCAAATGTCCCCCATGAGGCAAAATCATCCACATTTGAGAACCATTGGTTTAAGGGAAAACAAAACCCGAGCAAGATACATTTGTTAAGTAGTATTTTTCTATTTTTATTAATCCAAATACATATAACTGACAACCAGAGCATGAAGCAAGCAGGATTCCCTCACTCCACAGCCATCAGCTGCACACACTTTAGAGTCAGACCATTTGGGTTCAAATCCTGGCTCTCTGATATGTTTGGCCATGGGCAACATTAGTGTTTCTTTAAAGCCTCAGTTTTATCATCCAAAAAACATGGATGGAAACATATACTATTCAAAGATTAAATGTAATAAAGATGGAAAATGCCTAGTACAAAACAAGTAATAGAAATGTCCATTATATTACAGTCTTTTTGTTTTGCAGATAAAGATATAATTCCCATTGCACTTGAAATATTTGAAATAGCTAAGTACATCAATTGCTATCACCACACAATTCCAACTGCCCATGGACTTCATAATGGAGCAACAAACTAGATGCTCTTTAAAATCCTTTCTAGGTTCAACATTCTCTGGTTCTATTTATATCTACATCTTAGATTTCAGATTTTTGTTTGTTTATGGATTCCTCTATGATCCCGTGAAACCATAAATGCTCTCATTAGAAAAGTGCACATACCCAAGTACAAGTAGCATTTTTCCAGGCTCAGGAGGCTTCCAGAGCCCTTGAAACTCATTTATAAGTCCTACTTTAAAACTTTCTGATAAGCATATCAACAGCCTAGAATTTATTTATAGGCAGGGGGGTGGGCGGATAGGACTGACAGGATCTATGTGAAAGATGGAATTGAGGTTGACACAGGAAAGGGTAAAGATGCCACTCTTCTAACCCTGCGGTAGTGAAGGCTGGAATGAACATTTTAGCACTGGTTTGGTGTGGCAATAAACGAGAATGACTATGACAGAATCTTATTAGACCAGCAAGGAATGGAAAATCTGCCTAGAGGGACAACCAGGCAGAAGGGACCTTGTTTAGCTGGGTACAAGCACAGATAAAAGTGGGTGGCAGTGGACTTGGGACATAAATATAAATTTTAAATGCGTGTGAGGAGACAGGAAGGCGATCAACACTGAGAATATACCAGAGGGAGAGGTGTTTTGCAAACAATGGTACAAGCAATGTGTGCTAACTGCCATAGAAAGACAACTGCTCTTCAACCAGTTGTTGATGATGATGGTGATGATGAGTGGAGATGCTAATAGAACTATTTCAAAATTCTTGTGACTCTTGAGCATGTTCCCTAATACAGTAAGAAAAAGTGAGACAGTCCACAGAATGGAGCAAGTGATGTCACAGATATTCTTAAAAAGAAACAGGAGAGTTTCCTTGCTGCACAAAAGCTTTCTTTTATGATGTAGTCCTAATAGTTTATTTTTGGTTTTGTTTCCCTTGCCTTAGGAGACTTATCTAGAAAACTGGTGCTATGGATGGTATCAGGGAAATTACTGTCTCTGTTCTCTTCTCGGAGTTTTTATGGCTTCAGGTTTCACGTTTAGGAATCTAAAAACAACAGCAAGAAACCAAATGAATAAACAAAAAGCAGAATCAGACCTATAAACACAGAGAATGAACAGATGGTTGCCAGAGGGGAGGGGTGTGGGGGTTGGGCAAAATGAGCTAAGGGGAGTGGGAGATGCAGGCTTCCGGTTATAGAATAAGTCACGGGAATGAAAGGCACAACATAAGGAATGTAGTTAATGATATTGTAATAATGATGTATGGGGACAGATGGTAGCTACGCTGGTGGTGAACATAACATAATGTATAAACTGGTGGAATCACTATGTTGTACACCTGAAGCCGATACACATTGTATGCCAATTATACTCAAAAAAATAAATAAATGAAAGGGAACTGGAAAGGTTTAGAGCTGGGAGCCTCTACCATTACTAACACTAGATTACTAGGTAAGTAGTTTAGAAATTCTGATGCAAAACCGAATTTAAAAGCAGAGACCATGGCGTTAGACGTGTAGAACATGGCCAGCTGCATGAAGGAAGAGTGACCAAAGAGGATAAATAATGAACTGGTTAAATGTATGAGTCTGAAGTCAGGGATGAATTTAAATTATTGTTTGGCATAACCTTTGCAAGCTACTTACTTTTCTAAGCCTTATGTTTCTCATCCATAAAATGGGCATGGGAATACACATCTCTAAGACTGTCATGAGCATTAGGTAACTTAGGACAAGATAATGTGCTACAAATATCTGGCATATAGAAAAGCCTCAACATATAGTAGTTATTGTTATTAGTTAATGTTTACTGTGTTCTAGGCATTTTTCACATATTTCTAGGTTTAATCCTGCAACCATAATGTGAGGTAGATAGGATTGTAAACGCCACAAATATACACACTCCATATCTTATTTTTCTATAAAGGTTATGATATAAAGAGGTAATGGTTGAACTGTTGAAATCACAGTAATAATTTTATAATTTCAGTATTCCTAACAGCTCTAAGACAAAGTGACTCTGTGGGGACATGGGGCATGGTTTACCTGTTTTTGTGTCCCTCACCACATGATACAGTGCCTTGCACCCTATGTGGATATATGCTGATGTGTTAGTTAAAATGACATCTCTTAGACTCACATTTAAAGTAGGAGAAACTTTGGAAATCATATAGTTCTCCTTTCACGCACAGTGGAATTTTAGAATGTGTTTCTAAAGGTCACATGCTAATCAGTCGAAGAGTATAGACTAGAATGTCAGTTGTAGAGTTCAGTTTCCAGAATATGTTGAAAACTTTTGCTTTGTATGAAAAGTCTATTAGTTCCTGGACAGGGTGATGAGGGGCCTTGAGGAATATATAAATATGCTTATAGAGTGACTACCATAGGTTCCCAGAACCATTGTCCTCACATCATGGAAACCTGCTTTGTGGACTAGGATTTGGCAGAAGGTCCATGCTTGGCAGCTGCTTCAGTAATTGTTCACAATAAGACCAGCTTTTAAAGATAATTCCTTTGATGGAAATGATAAAGATAATCGCTTCCTGCAATTTAGTGTCCCAAATGTGCCTGCTGAATAAGTAGGGAAAGTTGGGCCTTTGCCTAGTATAAGTCTAATGTGCACTGGTCTTGGAATTGCTCAGGTGGAAAATTAAGTTGGATTTCAAACCTCTTCAAAGTTTGTGTGGTGTCTGTATCGGGGTTGGGGTGTGTATCTTTGTGTCAGGAAGGCCCTAATAGGATATGGGGAGGGTTCTTTCTCACCAGAATCCCCCCAAAAGATAGAATTTTATTGACCCCTTTCCTCTCCCATCCTTCTCTTTTCTTCAGTGTTCCCCCTTAGATCTACTTCTTCCTTTTATCCTTAGGAAATTTTTGGACATCAGTCATTTTTACCCCTTTTTTACTCATGCCACCTGGACCTGATTCCTCCGAAGATGAAGAGTCTTGGATTTGCATCCTGACTTAGGCTGACTTGAAGTTTCTCCACCCCTTTGATCCTCTGTTTTACTTTCCTCAACTGTCAAGGGGGAGAATGCTGCTGCTTGGCTCATACTACTGTGGGGATTAAATGAATGATTACACAAAAGTATTTAGCATAGTGCCCACCATGGGATAGGCCCTCGTTTTAGATTTTTTTTTTCCACTCGTACTTTCAAGAGGGCTTACATTTAAATTTTCTATCTCTGAGTGTGTACTGTAAGACATTTAAATGGGTCTCATGTTGTGAAATAAGGCTGCAGAGGGTTAGTGGAAGTAAGCGTTCTCTGAATTTATTCTTTGAGAGTCCTCTGTTTTGCCAGAACATACTGTCAGCTTGAAAGGGGACACCCATGAAGCTGATAGAGAAGAATCACCACCCAAGTATGTAGGTGTGAAATACAAAGTTATAGCATCTGTGAAGACTCTTTTCTTTCATGATCATTTTTGATTACAGGTGTCATTTTTCCAGCTATTGATGAATGCACTGCTCTGTGGTAGAGTGTGGTTGGAAATCAATCCTATTTTAACTGTGTGCTGCAAAGATTCTGCTAAGAAGCCCTGAACCTACAAGTTGCTGTAAATGCCGCTTCCTTGTGCTGGCAGAGCACTCCTGACCCTCTGTCTCATCTTTAAGACTGTTCTGCTGACACAGTGTCATGTGTAATGATCTCTATCACCAGACAACTCCTGGGCATAAAGCTCATTTATCTTTCTACCCCCAGCACCTAGCATAGTGAATGGCCCCGTAGTCCTCAATTAATGTTTGTTGAACTGGGTCAAGATACCCAACCTGTTATTTGGAAAAGTTTGGTGGGACAATCTCTGTATTTGTGAGAAGAATACAAAGCTGGCGGTCATTGTAAAAGCCAATTATATCTTTCACTTATAAATATGAGTTTCATGCTTAGTATGTCTAAAGAGGTACTATTTAAATCCTGGTGGTGATAATGGCAGGTTGTGTGGCAGCAAGCCAAGCACAATTGGGAGGACTGAGAAGAGTAACAAACCTATAATCAGAGGAATTTGATGAGAGTCATTGAAAACCAAAGTTTGGTGTCAGAAGCTGAGCTTGAGAATAATTATACCTCTTTACAAGAAAATCAGGAGCAATAAGGGGTTGACAAGGACTTGTCTTCCCAAATGTCTGAATCTCACCTGGCTCAGGTATATTTATTTGAAAATGTCTCCGCCCATTAACAGACCATCATTTACCTTAACCAATGGTGGCACCCCATCATCCCATCACTGGGATGAAGATAAACATGGTATTTAGGTAGCAATTACCAACTACACAGCATAATTATTGTCTAGTCTTAATAGACAATGTGTAATAAATCATCACCCAACCCAAACCATCTTATGTATGTCTGTGTTTTTTGAATGGAGAGAGTTTGATATAATTGTCTTCAAGTTATAGGATGGGCCTCAAGGGGATAGTATTGTGTAATGGTTAGGATCATTAGATATGGAATCAGACAGGCCTTGATGAAAATTCCAGTGCTCATACTCCCTGGCCTTGGGCTAGTTACCTAACCTCTCTAAACCATAGTATCCCTATAGAGTCATAGTGAGAATAAAATAATTTTTATAAAGGGTTTAATGCTGTGCCTAGCATCAGTGCTCTATAAATAGTAGCTTTTATTAGGTGCAGCTGGGTGGCTCAGTGGGTTAAGCATCTGCCTTCGGCTCAGGTCATGATCCCACGGTCCTGGGATTGAGCCCCGCATTGGGCTCCCTGCTCAGCGGGGAGCCTGCTTCTCCCTCTCCCTCTGCTGCTCCCCCACCTGTGTTCTCCTGCTCTCTCTCTGTCAAATAAATAAATAAAATCTTAAAAAAAATAGTAGCTTTTATTAGTAGTAGTAGTAATATCAGCAGTAACACTACAAGTAATAGTAATAGAAGTGACATTGGAAGAGTGGTAGGGTCCATCCTCAGTGAGGTGGGCATTATGTCAATTACTTGGGGAGGAGGCAAGACCCTCAGACAGGGAACCAGAATTTAGGAGTGTGGGTTTGAAACAGGAAAAGTAACTCCTGCCTATCATAGGGATCTGGACTTACAAGTGTCCAAATGAGGTTCAGGTGGGAGGGAAAAGGTAGTTGGTTAGCAACTAGATTGAGAGGTTGCCCTGTGGAGACTCAATCTGAAGATATATGTATATGAGATATGGCTGAGAGTTCCAGTTAACATTCATTCCCTTTTGTTCTTCCAGTCCCTTTTTTTTTCTTCAGTCTAGTTTAATTTTTCACCTCATTTCAGATTTGCCATGAGTCATGAAGGAAATGGGGATTTTCCTGATTTAAACTTGATCTTTATTGGGGTTATACACTGCTTAAACCCCACTACTTGGACCCTCTGCTTTCTAGTAGGCCATTAGCAATAAGTCCTAAAAAAGAAGGTAAAGCTAGGGACATACGGTCCCCATAAGGAGATTCTTCCTCATCGACAATCTTGAAGTTCCTGCTTTTAATTTTATCAAGAATGTTTGCAAGTATTCCGACTGGCACTTAATCATATGCTATGGTGTGCTCTTCAATGCTTTAGTATGTTTAATATAATCTTAGTTTTTCTATTAGATTGTAAACTCCCTGGAGGTATTTGGTTGTATTTTATAAAAATCATCTGTAACATTTGGCACAATGATCTGTAAGTGAATACTCAGTAAATATGTTTACTTTTCCTCTAAAATGTTATGTTAATTTAGACAACAGCATTGTACTTGTCTATCAGATCTTTTGGAGCTGCAGATATTGCGGTATGCAATCAAAATTGTCACTAAATTTATTTTTAGCAAAACTAAAGCATGCCTTAGAGGATAATTAAATGCCAGGGTTCTCAATTTTCCAAAAACCTATAGCTTGGGGGCTATCTCTATTATGCACCACTCAAAAATAGCTGACACAAAACTTAGCAAAAGGTGTCTTGCTACACAGAACATGGCATTTTAATCCACATTCTGAGAACCTAAATTTCTGGGAGTGTTTACAGAAGCTGGATGTGGGAAATTAGATGGGCCTATAAATGAGAAGATCAAAGCACATGCATCTTAAACATCCAGGAAGTGGCACTTACACAGTCAGTCCTCCATAACTATTCCAATGCCTGAGAGTAGGGGCACAGAAAAAGTGTGATCTCATACTTATTTTCTGATGAATAATAAAGGTGCTGCAGCAGCATTTCCTTCCCCATTAGGTTGTAAGTTAGTATTAAAAAGTGTTTTCATTTCCTAAACCTGATGATGAGATCTTGGTACTTATAAACTCAAAAAGATAATCTTTCTGTTGGATCAATAAGAACTTCCACTATCTACATAAAGAATCTTCTGTCTACAAGGCTCAGGGCACATTTCTTTCCCTGTGAAGTAGAGAACAGCCACTCTGACTTGGCATGGAACCAGGGTATACAGACCCAGAGCATCTGCCAGGTCCAGAGTGAAGAGTTAGGGTGATGAGGGATGACATCACAAAGCTTAATTTGAATTTGGGTCCAACTCAAAGGAACATTACAAGCAAAAAACAAAGGCACTCTGTATGTGTTAGAAGCTTTTTGACTGGGGCTCCTGGGTGGCTCAGTTGGTTAAGCGACTGCCTTCGGCTCAGGTCATGATCCTGGAGTCCCTGGATCGAGTCCCGCGTCGGGCTCCCTGCTTGGCAGGGAGTCTGCTTCTCCCTCTGACCCTCCCCCCTCTCATGTGCTCTCTCTCTCTCATTCTCTCTCTCAAATAAATAAATAAAATCTTAAAAAAAAAAAGTTTCTAAAAAAAAAGAAGCTTTTTGACTGTTCAGGTGGGGCAAGTCTGGGCTATCGTCAATACTTTCTTCCAGAGTTCTCCAGCAGAGTTGAGACTCAGTCGCCTACAGTGGTAAACTGCTTCATAATTGCAGTAGGCAGAAGGATGGTCCCCAAGATGTCCATACCCTGATCCCTGGCACCTGTGAAATTCTATTGGCAGAGACTTTGCAGATGCAATTAAGGTTATAAATCATATGGAGATTATCCTAGATTATCCAGGTGGGTCCAATTGAATCACATGTGCCCTAAAAGCAGAGAATTTTCTTCATTGGAGGCAGAAGAGAGAGAGCAGAAGTCAGAGAGATTTGAAACTTGTGAAGCAATTGATGGATCATTGCTGGCTCTGAGACTCAAGGACCAGAAAATGGCCTCAGAAGCTAAGGATGGCCCCCAGCTGACAGTCAGTAAAATGGGACCTGCAACCACGTGAAACTGGATTCTGCCAACAGTCCCATAGCCTCTAGATAAAAGTCCACAACTGCTAGCACCTGTTTCAGTCCTATGTGACCCTCAGCAGGGAATCAGCTCAGCCCTGTTGTGCCAGGACTTCAGACCTATGGAAACTGGGAGATACTAAATTCGTGCTGATGAAAGCTGCTAAGTTTGTGGTAATTTGTCATGACAGCAATAGAAAACTAATATAGAAATGCTCACTCTCTTGGTGGGCTCTGTTCCGTGATTTCACCTTCCCACTCCCCTACTGATATTTCCTGGGATCCTCTCCCAAAGAAATCATTTAAACTCAAGCCCTAATTTGAACCATGATGAGGCCATCCGGGAGGCATACCCCCCAATTCATTTTTTTTTTTTTTTAAAGAGAGAACCTGCCTTGAGATATACAGGCTGCCGAGAAGTCCCCGGCCCTAGGGCTTATGATCTGCTATGTTTGAGCTGAGTACATGTTCTCCTTGAGTGCTCCTGGCCGATGAGCACACTTGGTGGGGTAGCTGGGCCTATTTCTGCCAAGTGCAGGATGCTTCCACAGGCAGTCTTTATGCTGGTGTCCCCTTGTGCTGTCTGAGGCTCTTTAGAGCTGTACCACAGTATGAGGCTTCTCCTACCTACTCATCCTTCTTTTCCCTTCTCTCTTCACAGGTGTCAGGCCTATATTGCTGGTGTGAAACACTGACTTTTTTTCTCTTTATCTTTCATAGGCATTACCCTCAATATATCTCTTGCAATTTAAATTCTGTCTTTGCATCTGCTTTCCTAAGGACTGACCTGACACACTGGGCTTTGTACAAGAAGGCAGATCTCGCCTAGATCAACTTACCACATGGAAATAAAATCAGATATGTAAGAGACAAAGTGGAGAGTAGCTACATATCTGTTAAGGCATAAAAAAACTGCCCATTAAAAACTGTGGTCCAGTGAATGATGTTCTGGAATCTAACAACTCTGAACAATTCCACAGAAAGTAGGAAGGGAGAAGCTTGTGGTTGAGGGCACTCAGCTGGGATGCCCTCAAGAGACAAAGGTAAAATCTTCTACTTCCTGCATTTCTATATGGCTTAGTGGGGATCATGTAGGGCTGTAAAAAATGTAAAAGTTCAGGAAAAGGCAAAGGAGGCTGTAGCAGGATGATAGTCTAATTTACAGTGTCCACACAGATGATGCATGGCTGGCCAAAAATTCTTCCTAGGAAAATTAGCCATGTAGCCCTGTTTCTTTAGAGGGCAGGAGACTCAGCCGAAGACCATATTCAAAAGGCAAGTCTGAGCCAAAAGCTGATGCTACAAAAGGCAGAATCTCAAGCCAAGCAAATATAAATCCAGGTATGAGAATTCAAATTTCAAAGGCACTCTGTTATTTGAAAGCCACTTATATTATGTGCTTCAATGATGGTAATAAAATTTATAGCAAAATGAGCACCTGCCTTAATTAAAAATAGACAAATTTCAGTCTAAGTTGTAACTGGAGAGTGATTTAAAGGAATTAGTTATAGGTGTATCCATGTACAGATGTATCCACTGAGGAGGGCCTTGATTTTTACCAAGTCCAGCAAATTCAAATACCTACCTTAATAACCTACATTCTAAGAGCATTATACAAGGATTCTCAAATGCAGACCAGTTAGTGCCCCATTCAGAGCTCGTGTCCAGTGATTTATATCATTCTCTAAAGAGTGTCAAAAATGCAATATTTACTGAGAGAATTACTACTTATGAAAATACCTTCCATAATAGAGGTCAATTTTGAAAAAGCCTAATCCTGATTTCTGTTACAGGTTATTTAGTCTCTAAGTAACTTACCACTGGAAATCTTTCAAAAAAACTGCTCCTTTTACTTGCTTCCTATAGGTACCTATTGTGTGTTGTTTCCCCTCTAGGTCAGGTTCTGTACTATTGACCTTCTTGTAGCCCCAACTCCTTCATCCATTACCCTGATGTGCACATTGTAGGCTTCAGAGCATTCAAATGAGTATGAAAGTATACCGTTGGGGCTAAAACGACAGAACATCATCATTTTAGTCATGGTGAAACGTACCTATTGGAAGTCACACTAATCAGAGTCTTTTGCACAATTTACTTTCTTTGACATTGTTCTTGATATATCTATTGCATTTGGGTATATCCCTTGTATAGTATAGCTATAATACCTGGCTAAGGCAGCATTGCCTAGAGGTTAGTACAGTGGACTTTGTGTAACTTACGTTTGGTTCCTTCTCTAATACTTATTAGCTGTGGCCTCGGGCCAATTTTCTTTAACTTGTCCAAGCCTCAGTTTCTTCATCTGTAAAATGGGAAAACTAATTCCTATTTCATAAGGCAATTGTGAAGATAAATGAAGTCATAAACATAAAATGCTTAGCAGGACCTGATCCATTAGGGCTCAATAAATACTAGATTAAAAATATTCTATTTAATAATGTCTTAGAAAGTTCATGGGAATCCCTCCCTAACACACCACCTAGCAGAGAGTAGGCACTCGATAAGTGCTACTTACATTAATTAGGATAGGCTAAGGTGCTGTTATAAATTGACTCAATACCTAGTGGCTTAAACACAAGAGTATTTCCTTTTCCCTTATATAACAGTTCAAAGTGGATGTTCCATGCCAGCTGAGGAGACTCTGCTCCACACAAGCATTTGGGGACCCAAGGTGAATGCGGTGGTGCCATCTTTAGCGTGTGGTGCTCTGGATGCTGCTCTCCCTGACAGCTGGAGTGCAGTGCAGGAAAGAGCATGGAGGCAGCCTTCTGGGAGAATTTTTGTGGGCCAGGTCTGAAAGTTGCACACGACTTCCCCTCTTATTCTTTCAGAGAGAACTTAGTTGCGTGGTTACACTCAACTGCAGTGGAGATTGAGAAATATAAGTATACTGGGGAGGGCAGATCTTGGTAGACAGCCAACAGTCTCCACCAACAATATCCTTTTTGGAGCAACAAGCTCGATGTTGATTCATTTATAAAACAATACTATATTTTTCTTTAATTTTAAGACTTTAAAACCTTAACAAATTAGAGTCAAAGTGCTTCTATAAGTCTTTAGGTAAGCCTATACAGATCAGATAATGTTTTAAATTTATTAATTTAATATTTATTTTATAAAGATTAGAAACTCTTAACAGGAAGCAGAGAAGGCATGCACATTATACGTCAGAACTTTAGGAATTTATTCAGACCTCCTTTATTTAAAAAATATTTATAGAATATTCAGTTTTCTCAAGCACTGCATTTCTATGGGTGATACAGGAAAACATCTTGTTCTCAAAGAGCTTGCAATCTGGTAGCAAGGTGATGATATTCTGCCAGCAGTTATCATGGAGTTGGAAAAGGAAAGCATTCTGGAAGAATGCTAGAAACAGATGAAAAACCAGCTTCCATTTGGTCAGCGCTGGTTTTCCGTTCCGTTTCCTTGGCACTTGGAAGTTTCTATGGAGCCGCTGCAATGTCAAGCCATAAGTTTCTGTCTAAGTCTTCAGTTGGTCATGCATCATGAAGGGCTGCAAACCTTCCCCTCCCTCAGCACTCAGACATACTTACAATTTTTGATGTTTTAATTCCAAGAGGGACAACTTTTAAGGGAAATTTTCTTGAACTAAAATGAAAGTCAGATATCTTTGGGGATATTCTTGGAAATCACTTCTAAGCAAATTACTAGAACTGCAAAAAACAATTTATATCATAGGCCTCACAGTCCTATCTTTTGTGATTTTCTTTTTTTGCAAGAAAATTTTGAGAATACCTATTTTACTAAGTATCTATTTAAAGATAGAGCTGAAAATAAAGTCAATTTAAAATCAATTACAAGGATATCACAGTAAATGTTTTTTAGAAACTGAGGACAAGATAATTACCTTTTTCTGAAAGTGAAACATAAGCTTACTTTGATTATAATTATGCCACAACTGATTAGTAAAAGGATGCCACTAGTACCCAAATTAAACTTTCTGGAAAATTTTGCTTCCTATTTCAAACTAAAAAAAGTTTGGGGGGGCGGAGCAAAATGGCGGAGGAGTAGGAGACCTGGATTTCGTCTGGTCTCAGGAATTCAGCTGGATAGGGATCAAACCATTCTGAACACCTACAAACCCAAGAGGAGATCGAAGAAGGGAATAGCAACAACTCTCTGAACAGAAAAGCGACCACTTTCTGGAAGCTGGGACGTGCGGAGAAGTGAATCCGAGGCAATATTCGGGAGGATAGACGGCGGGGGAGGGGCCTCCGTCGGCCGCTTCTGACAAGTGATAGAGCCGCGGAGCACAAAATTGGAACTTTTAGAAGTCAGCTCCGCTGAGAGATGTTACTCTGGTGGCTAAGTGGGGGGTGAAAACCTCACGGGACAGTGTGGTCTCGGGACCCTCGGGGTCACAGACTGGGGGTGCCTGAGTGTGGCAGAGCTCCCAGGTATCGGAGCGGGAAGCTGGCTACAGAGACGGAGCCGAGGCGCGGGCTCTCAGCTCGGGGTTGTCATAAACCGTGATCCGCAGCACACTCGGTCCACTTCTCCTCCAGCAGGGACCCGGCAAGCGGCAGATCTGGGGAGACTCATCTTCCTCCCCTGGGAGGAGCGGCGTGGGAGCACACCACAGGGATCTGCTGGGTTTGGAGACTCAACACGGGGTCGGGTGCCAGAGGTGGAAACGCACGGTCGCGGGCCGGGTGAGCACGGAGTGCGGCTGGAGACCGGGGAGACGGGAGTGACTGACGGCTTTTCTCTGGGGGCTCACTGAGGAGCGGGGCCCGAGTTCTCGGCTCCTCTGCGGCGGAGATTGGGAGGCCGCCGTTTTCACTCTCCGCCTCCAAAGCTGTACGGAAAGCTTGCAGGGAACAAAAGCTCTGGAGAGCAAACCCGAGCAGATTACTTAGCCTGGACCGGGCAAGGGCGGGGCAATTCCACCTCTGGCAAAGATATTTGGGAACCATGGCAACAGGTCCCTCCCCCAGAAGATCAGCGAGAACAGCCAGCCAAGGCCAAGTTTACCGATCAACGAGAACGGCAGAAATCCAGCGCTAGGGGAATACTGCACATAGAATTCATGGCTTTTTTACCATGATTCTTTAGTCTTTCAA